>NW_006796565.1:1375212-1381661 GCF_000442215.2 Lipotes vexillifer | reverse complement strand
TGGGGGGGGGGGGGGGGATAGACATCTATTCAATAGTTTATCTTGCCAACCAAGAACATAGCTTATCTGTCTGTCTCAAACTCCTTTTTAAAATGAGCTGAATAGGGCTTCCCTGGTGGGACAGTGGTTGAGAGTCCGCCTGCCGATGCAGGGGAAACGGGTTCGCGTCCCGGTCCGGGAAGATCCCACATGCCGCGGAGCGGCTGGGCCCGTGAGCCATGGCCGCTGAGCCTGCGCGTCCAGAGCCTGTGCTCCGCAACGGGAGAGGCCACGGCAGTGAGAGGCCCGCGTACCAAAAAAATAAATAAATAAAATTTTAAAATCTATCATTAGGCCGTGACCTCAGCAGCTGAAACTTCCAGGCCTGATTCCCCCTCTCCTGCTGAGGCCGAGGACCCTGAAGTCTGATGTCTGTCTAAACAGGGGGAGAGAGGAGGGATAAAAGAGAATTTCAGGCAAGCATCCCACCCACCTAGTTAAATTCGCACCTTCCTCAGCTGGGTCTTCTCAACTTCCCCCTAAGATGTGGGCCCCCTGGGCTGCCTCTCGCCGTCTCCGGGTCCTTTGCAGCTCAGCTCCCGGTGCTGGGAGCTGTCCTCAGCCACAGCCTCCAGTGGGAGGGATGGGGCCTGCCTGCGCCTCGGGGGGTGGCCCTCATCAGTCCGGCACAGTCGTGGGTGCACAGCACCTGCCCCTTAAATATCATACGGTGAGCCACCAAGCGAGTAAGGAAGGCCCCGACTGGCTCAGGCCTTCTGTTCTACGATCCAAACTTCTCCTGCCCTTGTCATCAAGTTTCTCACTGCAGCCAAGGCATGGACTGTAGTTCGTGGGTCCTCTGGCAGCCCTGGAATCTGCAGACAGAAAATCGGGCGCAGGGAGGAGGAAGCAGGTATGGGGAGAGAAGGCAGTGGCTCCTGAGGCCCGGCTTTCTCAGTCTCCTCTGTGTTCTCAGCCTTCAGATTCTGGGACTTGGCCAGCAGGAGGGATTAGCAGAGGGCACAGAGGGCAGGGGCTGGTGGTGAACCTGGTCCCCTGGCTCTACAGGGGCTAAAACAGGCCCGTGGGTGGTCTGGCTCCTGGCCAAGGCCAGGGTGCGTTCCGAAGCCGGAGTGGGAAAACAGGAGCAGGACCTTGGAAGCGGGACAGGTCTCCAGCATCAGAGATGCAAGCGGCTAAGCCTCTGATGAGAATCCAGCCTGGGCCAGGCCGGGCTAACTCAGTCCCCCCTGGGGGCTGGATGCCTCACTCCCAGCCCAGCAAAGCTGGAGGTGCTCACCTGCAATGGGGAGGCACAGCCCTCCCACCGTGCACCCTCAGCCCAGATGAGGCCTCAAGAGGCTATCATCTGCCACCTCTGCTCCTTGGGGGTTCACGCATGGCCCAGCTGCTAAGTCCATAAGTTCTTTCTCTTGGGTCTGTCTGCCCATTGGAATGTCAGCTCCATGAGGCCAAAGACCACCTGCCTGTCCTGGATTGTCTTCCAGCCCCACAGCCCAGCAGGACACTTGGCACTAAGTTTGTGCTCAGGAAGCTCCTGTCAAAGGCCCCAGGGTCGGGCCGAAGGCCACACCTGGTCCAGGGCAGTCTGTGACTCGGGCTGCAGGATGCCAGTCCACTTCTGAAGGCTGGAGGAACTGCTTTCATTTCCTTTTGGGCCTCTGTTGGTCCACGTGAAAGCTCTTGACTGTTGAACAGAATACACAGCACCCTCGAGCCTGCCGTGTGATGCTTTGAAATTTTCCCAATACTGCCGTAAAAATTAAAAATTCATCTTGTGAAAAATGAAAGGCAAGTGTAACTAACAGGGGAAGATTGGCTCAGTTGCCTGAAAGCTGACAAGCTGACCGGAGACTGGCTCACTGCACCTCTGGAGAACCTTCCCGCCGCCTTTGTGTGGAGGAGCCATTGAGCCTCTTACCTGAAAAGCTCAGATCAATATATTTATTTCTGTCCCACCACCTGCCCTGCCAGGTACAGGCCCCAGCTGAGACCTGGCTTTTTCCTTACCTGTGGGGATGCTTTCAATACCGTTTGCATGGAGGCAGTCCCTCAAGCCTAATTTTCATTCCAACTTCTCCTTGGTGGCCTCCAAATAACAGATTACTGGGCTTGCTTGAAGAGGTTGGAATGTTAAGCCTCCTTGGCTGTGCCCACCCCTCTTAGGAGCTGGAGATAGGACCCCAAATCACGTACCCTAAAGGTGATGGTGCACAGGGTGGCTTTGTATAGTTTATGATTTCTACACCAGGGGCAGATTGTATAACTTTGCACTGAAATTCAAGCAGCGCCAATAGTCCTGCAATCCTCCGCATTTCCTCATGTGACCCCCTATCAGCCTCTCGCTAAAATCATCTTTTGATCCTCACCTGGGAATGTATTGATCATGGAGCAAAGCACATAAATGCACACGCAGAGTGGTTCCACACCCACTGAGACACATGACAATGTACAATCACCCTCAAGACCCTCATGTCCCTCAAATCCCCGCATATAAGAGATGAGTGGTAGATTGAATCACTGGACCCAGTTCTCCACTATGGGATGGCCTCGTGCCGAACAGGGTACACTTCCCTGACCTTTGACCTGGGGCTTGGCCATGACACTCTCTTCGGCCCAATGGGTGTTGGACCGGACCCAGCCAGCCTGGAGCCTGAGGTGTGCTAGCACAGAGGGGTCTGCTCTCTCTCTCTCTGGAGATCTGTCACGAGAAGAACACGTTCCAGGAACCGCTGCCCCTTCAGCCTGGGCCCCAGGATGAGACACATATAGCAGACCACTTGCCCTGGGGACCCTAATCCAAGTAGGATTCATGAGAGGAGGGCACACCTAGCCCCAAACTGCAGCCTGGACCCTAAAGCCCAGACCCAGGAGCCTAAAGTCCAAGGCAGCCCAGCTGAATTGCAGCTGACCTGAAGACAATGAGTAATTGTCATTTTAAGATATTGACCTTTGGAGGGGTTTGTTACACAGCATCATTTTGGCAATCACTGGCTGATGCAATATCCAAGTTCATACAAAGTCTGACAGACACTCAAATCACACACTGGTGCTCATGTGGAACACACTCACACACACACACCTTTGCAGTGGACATAAAAGGTCACCGTCCCAGGAACTGGGCTGATCTCCCCTGCCGGCCTGTGGTCCTCTTTCTCTGATGCTTTCAGAGCCATTATCCGGGCACTTCCTGCTCTTCCAGACGACAGTTTTGTCTGGAGCATCCATGCAGCTCAGAGCTCTGCTCCCCCTATTTTGTCAAGTTGTTCTCACATCCTTTCCGCCAAGGAAGTGTTGCTTTTGAAGCCCAGGCAGCTTGTTTACCCCCTTCTTACACCAGTTGTTGAACACCTGTCAGACATGTGACATCCCATTCTCTGGAGGGGAAAAATTATAGCCAGTTGTATGCAAATGCATTCACAGAACACGTATCTTTCATGTTCTCTTGTTGGCGGCCCCTCTGATGGGCCTGCTTTTCTGTCATCACAGCTACTCCGCAAGGAGCTGTAAACTGACCTGTCCTTTCATTAGAGGGGAACAGGTGTCCCTGCTCTTGGTCACAGCCAGTGGAAGAAGAAAGTCGGGGCTGGGAAAGACCCGGCCCCTCCCTCATCTCAGATCCCAGAGCAGGGCAGCTGGGCTGGGTGGGCAGGCTTCCCAACTTCCTGGTGCAGCGTCTCAAACACACAGGAGCGGCATCACCTTGGGCAGGCCTTGGAGGGGCCTGAGAAAGCCCAGCAGCCATAGAGACACCTTCTCTGGCCCTTCCCTGCTAAGGAGGATTAGATGCCATCTGCCCTGGGACCACAGCCCGGTTCTCTTGGGTAGTATTTGTTGATTTGACTTTGTGCCAAGCCCAGGCAGGGAGACACCCTTGGAAAACAGCCACAAAAATCTGTGTGGTGAGGACAGTTGGGTGTACTCCCCACCACCACCCCAGGACGTTCAGGGAGGGGCACACTGGGAGATGATTTTAACCTGAGTCTTAGTGATGAGTGAAGGTTTCCAGGTGAATCCTGGGGAAAGGTGTTCCAGGAGAGGAATTGCCATGTGCAGAGAGCAGGCGGGATGTAAGAATCTGGGGTTCAGGGTGACTTGAGAGCAGGGTGATGGGGAAGGTTATGGGGATATGGGGCTTAGGAAGACAGTTGAGGCTGCATCATTAAAGTTCCTTTGGAGCCAGACTAATGGGTTTGGACATTTTCCAGTTGGCAACAGGGAACCATGGAAAGATTTTGGAGGCAGGGATAGACTTGCTTTCTCACTGGATCCTCCAGCCATCGGTGGAAGCTGGATCAGAGAGAGGTGGGCTCGGAGCTGGAAGGGTAGCAACAAAGATTTGAGGAAGAGATGGTGAGGGCCCGGCCTGCGTTCTCCCCCGCTCTTAGCCTGGACCCCAACATCTCACTCCCCCAAAACTCACCCTAGATTCCGCCCATAGCTCCAGACCACAAACTCCAGATCCACTAGAATCTACTCACTTTCATAGTTAGAGATGATTGAATTCAACAGCACAGTTATTTTAAAAATAAAAACAAACCAACCTCAAATATGTGGCAACAGCAATATATTTCATCCTGCCCCTCATTTCCTGAAAAGCCTTCATTACTGTTTCCAAAAATACACACCCAGACTCATTAATGGTGCAGGAAAAATGGAGCTGGGGTCTCCGGTCCCTGGTTCCTCGGCTGAGCAGGGTTGTCACCCTGTCCTGGCACTGCTGTGGTGACAGGAAGTCCACTCGAGCGATCTGTTTACAGGGCCCTTGTGCACGGAAGGGCCCTTGTGCACGGAAGGGCCCTTGTGCACGAAGGGCGGAAGGCAGGGGCGGGCTGTTGTTGAAGCTCAGGCTACAGCAGCGGCGCTCACGGCAGCTGAGAGATGCTTCCCAGGAGGGGACCCTGCCAGTGACGCTCAAGTTTGAAGCCATCACTTTGGATTTCATTCCAATTTCTCCTGTGCTTCCTCCTCTTGTGGAAGCCTTTCTGGCCCTAGAGAAGCAGAGGCCCCTTCCACTGCCCGGACAACCAAGAATGCCTCTGCTACTCCCAGCGCCCAGGGGACCCCAGAGCCCTCCCCCAGGCCCGGGAAGTCCCTGTCTCCCCTCAGTGTCCGGAGTCTGTGCTTTCTCTCCACTCCCCTCCCCACCCACAGGGAGGTCCTTGTCTCAGGTGGCCTGAATCAACCTAAGAATCTTTCCAGAGCCTGCCTGGGAGGCCTGGGTGAGTCATTCCCATGGGAGGGGATCCCAGGACTGGGAGATGTTAGTAAGGGCATCCTCCAGGTTGGTCCAAGGATGTGTGTCTGCCTTCCCTCCTCTCCCCACAGACTGAGGGCCAAAGCCTTGGTGACACATAGTACCCCCTTGACCCAGGCCACTGGCTCCTACATCCAGCCTGGCATCCTCTGCCCTCCACCCTGCCACACCTACCTACCGGGACAGCTCAGCTTGAACATTCTCCTGCCTTTTCCTCTTCGTTTTCATGCACTTAGTGTGCTCTCCCAGTGCCCACCCTCTACTCCAGGGACACCTGATCTTCAGTGCCCCCTTCCTGTGCATGTGGGCAGAGTCAGCCCCATCTTCATGGGGGCCTCGCTTGTACCAAGGGGCACCATCATCTAATCCCAGCAGCAGCCTTCCTGCGAGCACCATTTCACAGCAACCCTCTGGGTTGGATGCATTTATTATCCCCATTTTACAGATGAGGAAACTGAGACCCAGAAAGGTGAATTCATTCAAAAAGCCACCAGCCAGTAAGTGTTGGGGTTGGGATGCAAACCCATCCCCATGCAGACCATCTGACTGCAGAGTCAGTTTCACTTTGCTTTGTCGCCTCTGGGAGAGCCTGATCCGAGTGGGTTTGTGCGCAGGTGCCTGCATGCCTCTTGGAGGAGGGCCCCTGATGACTTCTGTTCATGCCTGAAGCAGCACCGGGATACAGCTACATGGCAGGCTGGAGGCAGTAGCCAAGTTGCCCACTCCCCAGCAGAGTGTGAATCCTTGCCCGCTGCTCCAGCCACAGCAGAGAGGGCAGTGGAGACGGCCCACCTCCCTACGCCTGCTTCCTGCCGGTCTCCAGGCCTGAGTTTTCTCAATTTATCAGCTCCAAAACCCCAATGCCCGGAGAAGCAGAGCAAAGATGATTTTGCTCTGGCTGCACACTCTGAGCTCAGCACTCCAACTCCCACACTGATCGGGAGCCTTTCCCTGCAGTGAGAGGAGGAAACAGGCTTCTGGTTGATGGCTTTAGTCTGCAGTGGCTGTCAGAGGAAGTCAAACAAACATCCTGTCACTGAGAGCATGTCCTCTCCGATAACCCGTGGTCAGGCTGCTGTTATAGGGCAGGGGAGTGTAAATCTCGGGCATTACATTTTTATTCCTTTCTATGAGCCATAAGTCTGCTTGGTGGTAAGACGCACGGTAGATTCACCCAGTGTCGCACTACTGG
>NW_006796565.1:1334659-1375109 GCF_000442215.2 Lipotes vexillifer | reverse complement strand
GGGGGGGGGCGTGGGTGGCAGGGGGAGCCATACTAACCCAGAACAGTTCTCCCCATGCAGGGTTGCTGCGCTGAAGGGGAGAGTCGGGTGCCAACAGCTGTGGCACCTGGGTGGGCAACAGGGCAGGAAGATCCTGTCTGCTCTGGGAGACACCATCTGCCATGGATTCCCTACAAACTCCCCACACACTCTGCCAAACCGACATCTCCATGATAGTGTGCAGGGAATAAGGAACATTTACTGAGCACCTACTGTGTGCTGAGCTCTTTATGTGTCTGTGTTATTTAATCCTCACCATAATCAGGGAACTTGTTTCTATTTTACAGAGAGGAAAGCTGAATTCGGGTAGTGCAGTAACTGGATCAAAGCCAGGCAGCCAGTAAGTGATGCTATGGGTTCGATGTGAATTCAGCTGCAAGTAAAAGAGAAATCTAACCAACAGTGGCTTAGAAAATAGAGAACAATTTTTCTCACACTCAACTAAGTCTGGAGGTAGCCAGCCACATGTGGCAGGAAGGCTAGAGAAACTCGCAGGGGTGGGAGTTTCTGTGCTTCTAAGCCTGGACTGGACCTGCTTTCCCTAGGATGAAGGGGTCTCTGCCCAAGACCTAAAGTCAGCACGTTTCACAAAGTGTTGCTGCCCCAGATGGGCTCCGTGTGAGTCACGCTAAAGGGGAGGACCCGCCAGAAGGGGCAGCCACTGCAGAGCTGAAAGGCTCTCGCTCATGACTCCCTGGGGAGACACTTTCCCACAGCTGCGCTTTGAGACCCCATCCATCAGTCAAAGGCGTTTTATATGCAGTGGCCTTGACATGCCCAGTTCTGCAGGAGCCCCTTCCCAATCCGCTTCCCACACCACTGTGAACGGACCCAGGCTTCCTCCTGGAAGGCCCTAGCTCCCATTCTAGAGTTCACGTTCCTTGGAGGCAGGCATGGAGTCACGCATCTTGCTTCACCCCTACAGGCCCTGGGAGGGAGATGTGTATCCAGCAGCCCCAGTAGTTGCTGATTTTTCTAGCAGTCTCACCAAAGAGGCAGTTCAGATGGGCTTGCCTGTGGGAAAGCACTAAAATAATCAGGAGCATAATTTTTCATTACTTTCAAAAAATTCATGTGTAATCCATAGTAATTACTGAAATATTAAAATTAAGGTAAGGAAACATAATCCTCACTGCTATATCTTGATATATAGCTTTCCAATCTTTTTTCATATGTATCCAGACACAGATTTTTTAAAAAACAAAACTGAGATACTATTGCCTGTTCTGTTTTGTCTCTTTACAGAAACATAAAATGCATCATAAACATTTTTTTCCGTATTAGTCATTGTTCTCTTGCAAAATCATTTTCAGTGACTGGCTAGGGCTCCATTGTACGCATGCTCATAATTTATATCACCCACTCCCAATTGCTGGTTTTCAGTTTATTTTTTAAAACTGTCTCACTATTCTAAACCACACTTGAACACGTGTACTCATAGGTCTATCTCGGAACACATCTTGAATTCTTTTTCTGGTAAATTCCTAGGAGCAAAATTGTTGGGTCAGAGGATAAGTACATTTTAAAGGCTTCAGTAAGTGTTGCCAAATTGCCCTCCAGAAAGATTAGATCAGCTTGTCCTACCAGCAGATGACAGTGGGGAAATGGTGATTATATTTAATAATACCGTATTAATACTTGAAAAGTGCTGAGAACGTAGATCTTAAATGTTCTCATCGCAAAAAAGGAAATGGTAATTACGTGACAGAATGGAGGTATTAGTTAATGCTGTGGTAGCAATATTTTGCAATATAAAAGCATATCAAAAATCAGTGCATTGTACACCTTAAACTTACACAATGTTATATGTCAATTATGGCTTAATAAAGTTAGAAAAAAAAAAAATACCATAGCAGCTAATGGGAACAATCCCCTTGCCAAGTTGCCTTCCTGGACCTGGAGTTCCAGGGTTCCCAGGCAATCCCATGTGTGGGAGTCTCAGAGTTCCTGGAGGCATCTGGTCCACTCGACAAGTGTGTGGTTGGGGAGAGGCAGAGGGTAGAGAGTTGGAGAGATCCTCAAAGGAAAGAAATGGGACTCCAGGTTTTGGGCTCCAGACAACACTGCAGGCCCCAGCTGTTCCAAGCACTGAAGAGAGATTTAAAAATTTTTGAGCAAAGCACTCCAAAGCTCTGGATCTGGGAAGGGACCCCACTTGCACAGGTCTAAGTGTGGAACTGGTGGCAGAGTTCCCTAGGAGACTCATGGTGGGTAAGCCAACTGTCCCTTATCTAATGAGGACAGGCACAGGATGACTCACCCAGGACACTGCTCTCCATGGCTTCAAGTCTGGGAGAAGGTGGGGAAAAAAGACAGACATGTGCTCACCGACCCACAGTGCCCAGGGAAGGATACAAATGCCAAGGAGGGGGAGGTTTTAGCCAAGTGTTGTGGGATGGAAGGACCAGGATATTGTGTGCAGGGGAGCGTTTGGGGCAGGCCTTCAAGAATGGATAGATTTTCATTTGAAAAGAGACGTGCACCCCAATATTCATAGCAGCACTATTTACAATAGCCAAGACATGGAAGCAACCTAAATGTCCATTGATACGGGGCTTCCCTGGTAGCACAGTGGTTGAGAATCTGCCTGCTAGTGCAGGGGACATGGGTTCGTGCCCTGGTCTGGGAGGATCCCACATGTCACGGAGCAACTAAGCCCATGAGCCGCAACTACTGAGCCTGCGCGTCTGGAGCCTGTGCTCCGCCAAGAGAGGCCGCGATAGTGAGAGGCCCGCGCACTGCGATGAAGAGTGGCCCCCGCTCGCCGCAACTAGAGAAAGCCCTCGCACAGAAACGAAGACCCAACACAGCCATAAACAAATAAGTAAACAAATAAATAAATGTAAATGACCATTGACAGATGAATGAATACAGATGATGTGGTATATATATGTATATTTATATATGTATATATATTCTATTATATATGTACATACATATGTATACATGTAGAATATTATGTATAGAATTATTATATTACTCAGCCATAAAAAAGAATGAAATAATGCCATTTGCAGCAACATGCATGGACCTAGAGATTATCATTTTAAGTGATGTAAGTCAGCAGAGAAAGACAAATATATGATATCACTTATTTGTAGAATCTAAAAAAAAATAATACAAATGAACTTATTTACAAAACAGACTCACAGGCATAGAAAACAAACTTATGCTTACCAATAGGGATAGTGGTGGGGGGGGGGAGATAAATCAGGAGTTTGGGATTAATATAAACACACTAGAATATATAAAACAGGTAAACAACAAAGACCTACTGTATAGCACAGGGAACTCTACTCAGTATCTTATAATAACCTATAATGGAAAAGAATCTGAAAAAGAATATATATACATGTATGTATAAACTGAATCACTTTGCTGTACACTTGAAACTAACACAACATTGTAAATTAACTGTATCTCGATTTTTTTAAAAAGGGGGAAAAATGGATAGATTTTGTCAGGTGGAAAGATACGTGAGCATTCCACCTCCATCCATGGAAGACAGTGAGAAGATGGGAGCCTGGAGGAGGGGTCAATCCAGTCTACATGGCTCTGAGGAGCCTGGACTTTCTCTGTGGGCAGTGGGGAGCCAGCGATGATTTTTGAGGAGAGGAGAGGTGAGAGTTGGTTTAAAGTGTTCCCTTGATCCAAGGTAAGATATTCTTGCATAATCCAAGCAGCATAAATTATGATAGAATCCACATTTAATTAAGAGCCGTATTAAAAGTACAAAAGAAAAAGTGACAATATTCTTTTTCTATCGTTCATGAGAATTAGTAACAAACCATGAACAATCCTAGGCTGAGACTCTTTTGTTGGCTTGTTTGTTTGTTTGTTGGAGTCTATTTTAAAATATATTTTGTCTTGTCCATTTCCAGAGGGAAAATAACCAAAAAGAGATCTCTTCCAGGGCCTATGCCCTTCACCCTGAACTCCAAGGCTATTTTGATCCTTGCTCAAAGATGTCCACATCAGACAGAGACAGCAGATATTGGCTGTGTTGAAGAAAGGACTGGTTCCAAAGCTGTAAATTCCCAAGACCCTTAGGCCAGAGAAAGCAATTAGGAGTTGTGCAGAGTGGGGATGGAGGTGCTGGTGGCTACAGTCAAGAAGAAATTAGGCCTCATTTCATCAGAATCACCATCACTTTCCCATTTGTGACTTCCCTGTTGACGCAGACAACGTGAAAGCTCTCTGATGGGAGGAAGTGGGTTCTGCCCATCAGAGGGTCTCTCATCACCCAGGGGTGGGGAAGAGGAGGACGCCAGCCATTGGTGCTGCTGCGGGAGCACAAACAGCCGAAGGCTGTAACTCTTGGGGCTGACTGAGCAACTAGCCAACTGGTCTACCTGGGGCCCTCATCAATTTCTCCATCATGTGGAGACATTATCTTTCCATGACTTACTGACTCAGGTCTTCTAAATCCCAGAATCTGACACTGGAGGAGCTGGGAAGAGCAGAAGAGATCCAAACGATGTAGTCAAGCCCTCTTCCACTCACTCCAGTCTACAGATGGGAAAGGCTTTGTCTAAGCTGCCTCCAGAGCTTCCTCTCATCACCTATGACTTATCACCAGGTCCTCACTTTCTGACTTGGCCATAGTACCAGTGGCTGCCACACCCTGTATGCTCCACAATAGACTCTGTGCTAAGGGCACTGCATGATAACTCTGGAAGGCATATCAGCTTGCCTTTCACGCACTCAGGGAAACTGAAGCTTAGTAACTGAAGCTCAGAGAGGTTACCCAACTTGCCTGAGATTACACAACTGCTCACTGTCTGCTGGGATCTGAGCTCTGCTTGGGTGTCCACATGCTTCCACTGCATGATATGTGTCGTTCAGATGGCAGACTCGGCACAGCAGGTTTCTAGAAATCAGTCACTTTTTCTAGAGGCTGTGACTATACTACCCTTGTGTCTAACCCAAATCCCTCCTGAGCCAAGGGAAACCCATCTCCTTTTGGGTCCTCTTAATAAGGATCAGTGGTCAACGGTGGCTCTGCCCTTACACACATAGGCCTCCATTCCACGCCCAGGAGGTGAGAGAGACTGTAGCCACGAGGACACTGGGTTCTGCCTTCCCTCCCCTGGAGTCTGGGCACCCCTTCTCCACCCCTAGAAGCTGGCCATCCTGTCTGATCTCTATCTTTTCCCTGAGGCACCAGATATGCTCACTCTCCCTCCCTGGGCCCCACTCACGGGGGCTTCACTCCTAAGCCAGGGCCTGTCCCAAGAGCATGGGGGGGAACCAAGCCAAGACAGAGGTTTGACAGTGTGGATTTTGGAGGCAGCCGTGTGGGGACTGCTGCTCTGCCAGGTATTGGCTCTGGGGACTTGACCTCCCTGAGTCTGAGTTTGTGTCTCTGACCACAGGAAGCTCTTGTGATGGAGAAATGAAACAACATGTGTGACTGTGCATTGGTCCAGGGCAGGGACCCAGTGCTTCATATTCGTTTCCATTAATATGTGTCCCGACGGAAACCAAAGAGATTGAATGAAATGATAAAGTACCTAACACAGTTCCTGGTGCCAGCAGACACTCAACAAACAGAGCTTTTCCTCTCTTTCTGCCACTGCCTCATTCTTCATTTTGGTTTTGGTGTGTTTTTTCTTTAATTTATTTATTTAATTTATTTATTTTTGGCTGCATCAGGTCTTCGTTGGCAGTGCGCGGGCTTCTCATTGCAGTGGCTTCTCTTGTCGAGGAGCACGGGCTCTAGGCACGCAGGCTCAGTAGTTGTGGCTCGCGGGCTCAGTAGCTGTGGCTCGAGGGCTCTAGAGCGCAGGCTCAGTAGTTGTGGCGCACGGGCTTAGTTGCTCCGCGGCACGTGGGATCTTCCCGGACCAGGGCTCGAACCCGTGTCCCCTGCATTGGCAGGCGGATTCTCAACCACTGCGCCACCAGGGAAGCCCTTCATTTCGGTTTTTGATTTAGGACAATAGGGTGGAACTGTATGCCGGCGACTGCAGCTTGTCTCAGAAGCTGGGGTGGGAGTGGGTGCAGTGGGCGAGGCTGGGCAGGTCAAGGCCAGGCCTCCGGGCTCCCTCAGGCCCCTTTGCCCCCCACTGGGCTTCTGGGCTTCTGGGCTCGGGGTGGCCCTGAGACAGCCAGGCTCAAAGCATGTGAGCAGATGCCGTCGGTGCATGGCATCTGCCCGCGCATCTCTCCCCCGCACCTGTCCTCTGAGGAGCCTCCCAGATCTCCCTCTACAACTCGGGCTGCTCTTTAACTAACATCCATCTCATTGATTCCATAATCTTGCATTCTTATTAAAAATAAAACCCGAGCAGCAGGGCCCCTGAGAAAGGGGAGCTCTAGGTTAGGGGGCAAATTCCTCCTTTCCTGGTTGAGTCTCAGGCTCCCAGGGAGACAGCCGGCGGTGGGGGACCCCACACGAAAGCTCCCGCATCCAGGAGGGCTGGAGGGGCCGTGCCACTAAGGGGGATCCCATGCAGGGTGATGGCAGGGTTTCAGCCCCTTCCTTGGTGCCAGCTCTATCTTATGGCTTGTTTCCCTCTCCCTGCAGACAGCTCTGACAAAAGGCCTTTTTGCTTTAGCCCAGTATGCCCACAGCATAAAACCACTGCCCAACATCAAAATGGTTACCTCACTTGGACCTTCAATCCCTTTCAATTTTCTGAGCAGCTGCCTCCAGCACGCTGTACTACAGAAGAGGACGCAGCTGCACGGGGCCTCCCAGTGGCTGTCTGCTCAGCCCTGACGTTTGTCGGGGTCACTCACAGCGAGGTCCACTGTAGCTGTAACAGCCTTCTTCTATAGAACGCAGCTGACCGAGGGAGTTCAGAGTACAAGTCTGGGAGTGGAAAGGACCCGGGTTTGCATGCTGGCTCTGATGCGGGGGGACCCTCACCTTTTTGGTCTCAATTTTGTCATCTGTAAGCTGGGGATTATAAGGTATGAGACAGGGAACCTACCTCATGGGCTGATGTGAAGGTAATGAGAGATACTGCATACAAAAGTGCCCAGCCCAGAGTGACTATGCCAGTGTGTTTTCTTTTATAATCGTGGATATGCTTACTAAGAGTAGTTTTCGAGCAGGACTTGAGGGAAAGCATTCTTTTCCTTCTTGGACTCTAATCAGGAAGTTACTCTTTGGGCTAAAGGGAGATCAGTCCCCGAACCCCACCCCACCCTCCCACCTCTCACTGACATCACTTGGGTTCACACAGGAAGGAAGGCATAGCCTGGTGGTGGGCACCGGGCTGGGGGTGACGGCAGAACACAGACCACAGCCACCTCTGGGGAAGCAGAGATACTGGTGAAGTTGATGCAATCAGTAACGGGTGCTAATAAGAGCGAATGACCCCCTGCGCCCAAGGTGAGGCCCAGGGTCACGACAGGACAGGGAGGGTTTGTGACACAGCGCAGCCAATTGAGGGCAGGGCCTTGACGGAAGGGAGATCTCAGCAGAACAGATAAAGCAACAGAGGCATTTCCCGTGTGCAGGAAGGTAGTGGAATATCTTAGCTAAGAGCCCAGGTTCTGCGCGCAGACGGCCGCCGTCGCGTCTCAGCTCCACCACCTACCAGCTGGACGACGTGGGGAGCCAGTTCAGCCTCTGTTCTTTGTCTATGAAAAGAGAATAACTGAGCCTTTCTCGCCGGGCCGCCATCAGGACTTACTGAGCACACTCACGTGACGCTGTGAGCACAGCACCAGACACATCAGTAAATGGAGCCATCGGGCACGTCCAGTGGAGGTAAGTGGCCAGCCACGTCTCTTTCTTCTCTGACGCCAACCTCCTCCCTGGCCGCCTTTCCCAGGCCAATTAATTCTGTCCTCACTCTATATCTCATCCCCAAACAAGTCTACCTGTGCCACCACCCATCCCCCGTTTCCTCAGCCTCCAGATTGGCACATGAGGGAAATTCTAGAATCTTCACATTCTAACTAGCCATCCAATTCCATCCCCACTGTAATGTGTAAACTTGCCAGGGAGTGTGTAACTTCTACTAGTATACCCCCCGTGACCGAAAACTCACTACCTTCCAGAGCAGTGTGTGGCCTCTCTGGAAAGTTCTAGAAAGGTCCATCCCCTGTAGCTTTTGCCTGCTGGTTGAAGTCGGCTCAGCTGAGCAGCTGCTCTGTGCCAAGCGCTGGGCTGGGCATTTATTCGCAGCAGTTGCCAGGACAGAAGTAGCCTCTGCTTCCATGTTGTTCACAGTCTAGAGCAGAAAGCAGCGCAAAGCAAACCCAAACGCCGCAGACAGTGATGAGAGACGGTAACGGAGGAGGCTGAGGCTATAGAAACGGAAAACTAGGTCTTTCATTAGTCCAGTAAAGAGATGGGGAAGAATATTCTAAGCAGAGGGGACAGCAGAGAAAAGGGCCCAGGAGTGAGGGAACCTGATACATCCAAGGAAGGGCGAGAATTTCCGACTGAGTGGCCTCTGAGGAAGGGCCACGAGAGTAATTCAGGAGAGGTGAGCCGGGTCGAATCTTCCCGGGCCAACTAGGCCTGGTAAGATGGTGAACTTGGCTGTGGGCCCCAGGAGCCCATGAGGATTATCAGCGGACCAGTGACCGGATACAGCCGATTGTGTTTAGAAAGACCTCTGAGCGCAGGACGGGGGCACACGGGGAGCAACCGTGGCAGCTGGAGAGGAGGTGGGGTGACTCCCGGCCATGGATGGGGGTGCAGGGACCAGGGCAATGGCCCAGGGGAGGGGAGCAAGGGCGGCACCGAGTGATGGGCAATAAGGAAGCGGTGTGGGCTACACTCAGCCCAGGAGGTGATTGATTTCCAACTCGCCAGTCACTGCCACCAGAGCAAGGTTCATTGCTGCTGCACAGACGGGCCTCAGCCTCCACTCCCCGGCAGCAATTCCCACAAAGGCTGCACCCCCTACCTCTCCCTGCGCTTGGGCCTGGAGCTGCCCTCGGTGACAGTGACAAGGTCTCTCTCTATCCCCTAATTCCGGCATTGCTTCCCAGGCTTTCCGGGTGGAGCTGGCAACTTTCATTGAAAGGATTAGAGGTTGCACAAACAGCTCTGGGCGCTGTTGGCTTTGCATTCTGGAACCCTTTGGAAAAGGAGCCGGCCCATTCAGGCCTAGTAACTAACAGAGTTTCAGCCTTGTTTTCTGCACAGCAGACCAGATGCGATTCCTCCTGGACCAAGGGTCCACAGGATTGGGCCCTGGTTTTACCCTTGGGACTCTGGTGTGAACCTTGGTGTCCTCATCTGTAAAATGGGATCTCCAGAGTTCCTTCCAGCATGAATGACCCTACAAACTCTCACCTAAGGGAAAGTCAGATGGCTCCCGGATTCCACATCCCCACTCCCTGCCTGGGCCCCAGCAAGTCTTGAAGGGCGGTTGGAGCTCTAAGGGGGTGCAGGACTGCCCCAAACCCCACAAGCTGACCCTGCACTCAGCCGTGTTCCCCCTACCCTCCACCGCACACCCCATCCCGGGCTGATCTATGGCTCTGGGGAATTGGAGCGCGGCTCGCAAAATGCTGCAGTCCCAGACCTGCTGCCACACTCTGAACATCCAGGAAATGGACCGTGATTCACGTAGTATCCCATTTTAACGGTCTGCGGCATCAAAAGCAGAAGGGAACATCGTTCCCGAAGTGGGCGATGGATTAACTTCTCCTTTCCTGGTGTCGTCCAGTCTTCCAGTTAGATGAACTGGGGTGGCCGTGCAGGGCTGGGAGCAGCAAAGAGACTAGTTGGTTCTGAAGTTAGTCATCGGTTTCCATGAAAGCTTCCGGGGTTTTCCTTTTTCTATGGTATCTGTCAATATGCAGGAATGTCTTAGCCTTTTGACCAGATTCAGCTCATTTTCCCTTCCTGGACCCCTTCAAAGTCTACCAGGAGATCACCTTCACACCCTCAGTACTGCCCAGGCCCAGAATTAATAACTCTCCGTGAAACAGAAAATCTCTGATGACTGACATCTGGGGTATGTTAAAGGGCCACCGTTAAGTCTCTTAAAATTATGGCTCTTGTGAAGATTCTGGGGCCAGAAGGGAACCCAAAGGCCACCTGCTCCTGGTCCAGAGACCAGAGCACGCTCACTCAACACCCGAAGGTCAGAGTGGATCAGGGACCAGAGCCCAAGAGATGTTACTGCCCCCCAAGTGCCCTCTTCCTTGGACACCACCACCCTCAAGACCGGACGACGCTTCCAGGTCAAGTCCCTCACAGTGGCGTGCTGACAAGTGCTTAAAAACCCACTGGCTGGAGGGTCATTGATTTGTAGCATTTGCCAACTTCTCCGGGGTAAATACTCCCACCGTGGCCGATCTCAAGGTACCAGCATGAGGTCCATGGAGCAGGGCTGGGAAGAGATGCTAGTCTCTCACCATTACATGGTAACTTCACATGCAGATACAAGAGACGTAAATAACCTCGAAAGCATAGATCAGAGTAAAATAATTAGCAAATGATGTTTTGACTATTATTACCTTTAAATAGAATTTAATTATGTTTATGTAATTCTTAATAATGACTGGTGTTTAATAATCAGCTCTCAAAATTCCTGAAATTTGACATCGGTTCTCATGAGGCGGTACGGGTTTGTTCCAGTACACCACTGATCCCACAGCTGAAAGCCAGTGGCTATATGTCACTTTTATTAGTCTGGCCCCTGACTAGGGGCTGACTTCCTGGCCCCTGATAGGCTCAGCTATAGACAGGCACTGGCTGGAAGGAAGAGCATCTTTCTCCAGCCCAGTTGTTGGCAGAATCTTTTTTTTCTCATTAACTAAACTTAACTGCTCAGCTCAAATGCTATAATCCTTTTTGTTCCCTCCCCCAATGAGATCTGGTCCCTGAACTCTATCTTCAGCTCCCTGCAGGAAGGGAGACTTAGGCACTAACCACTCATTTTTAAGGCATAAGTGGCTTCTTCCATCTGATAAGCTCCAGGGTGGTCTTTTGTCAAAAAATGTCTCCATCCCACTGACCTAAGAGAACATGAGGTCGCTAGGTAGCACCTCCAGCTTAGACTCTCTTTGCATGGGGGTGAAAAGAGAACCGTGAGGTACCTCCCTTAGGATGAGGAAGGGTCTGGAGGATGGAATGGGGCAGGAGTCCCCTGATCCAAGACGGCCTCTGATGAGTCTGGCCTCCAATGAGTCTAGGCTCCTGGTAGTGACACCCTGTGCAGTTCCCTCCCACTCTGAATAGTGTGGAATAGGTATTATGGAAACGGCAGAGGAGAACTTCTGAGACTATGTCAGAGAAGGCGTCGTGCTTCTGCCTTGTTTTTTCTTGGATCATGCTCTCTGGGAGAAGCCAGCCACCACATCGTAAGGACATTCAAGCAGCCCTATGGAGACGTCCATATCGCGAAGGACTGAAGCCTCCTGCCAACAGCTGGCACTGCCTTGCCAGCAATATGAGTGGATCCCCCAGCAGCATCCTTCAGTGTCCCACACCACATGAAGCTTTGGGGAGGTAAATACAAAATAAGTCAAAGACCCTGCCCTCGAGAGGATGACTCCACAGGGCTTATGTCAGTTAGGAGTACGATAGCTTAAACAAGATAGACTTTTATGTCTCATAAGTAAATAAGGTCAGAGATGGACAACTAGATCTATCATGACACTCTACCAGGTCAGTGGCCCAGGCTCCTTCTCTCTTGTTACTCTGCCATCGTCAGCATGAGATGTCTACCTCTTGGTCCAAGACGGCTGCCTGAGCTCCAGCCATTATGTCTCCTTTTATCCAGAAGGAAGGAAGAGGGGAAAAAGAAGAGTACACCCTCTTCCATTAGCAATAGCTAGCAGATGTTGCACACACCCCTTCTGCTTCTCTCCCACAGGCCAGAACTTAAGTCATAGGGCCAGTTTTCCCCCGGGCAGTCTTTGTGCCCAGGTAAAAAGCGGGCATTCTAGTATTAAGAAAGGAGGGAATGGGTACTGGTGGGCAGCAAACAATTTCTTTCCTGGGTGGAGGCCTCACAGTTCTTCAACCAAGAGATACTCCTACCTGATGGTTTCTTTGGTACTCTTGGCAGTTGACTAAACAGCCAGCGTTCTTTCCAAACCCTTCATCTAAAGCATAGCCCACTCTTATTCTCTGCCTAGCACCCTCTTTATGGGTTACTTCTTAATTATCTGTCTCTCCCACTGAATCTTAGAGTCTATGAGGGCAGGGGCCTTGCCTTTCTGGTCTTCCTTTGAATTCCCAACTACTGAATATTTGCTGAGTGAATGACTGGGCCAAGTACAGACCCTTCCACGTGTCCCTGAGTCAATAATAGGTTCACACAGGTGCCTAATCCTAATAGTGGATTAGGAAACCGCTATTGAAACATTTGCATGCCCATGGCCTAACCTGAGACAATTTCGGAGGCACCTGCAAACCCCTTACCCAGAGCCGTGTGCAAACCCCTTACCCAGAGCCGTGTGCAAAAATGCAGTGCTCCCTTCATATTTGCTTTGGCTCAAACACATTCCCTGATTCCCAGGAACCACTGCATCTTGTCAGCCACATAAAAAAATAAATAAGTAATAAGCTGGACATTCTAATGAAAAGAATGAAACAACGCAGAAAAGGCAACGGTTTTCAGAGCTCTTTAACTTGACCAGGAAGCCCCAGTCTCTGCCTAAACAATACCAAAGCCCCAGGTGAGACATGCAAAGTGTAATCAGTCATGTCAAACAACTGTCTGAGGGTTTTTTGTTTTTGTCAAACGGACTTAGAGGTCAGGGAGACACAGACAACTCAGAGGTTTCTAAAGAGTTGCGAATATAAACCACATTTGAAACAGAGAAAAGGAACCCCTGCTACGTGTCTGTGCAAAGTGCCTGTGGTAAGCAGAAGCTTGATCCTCCAGCACCACCAATAGAAAAGTGAGCAAATCTCACAGAAACATGTAGGAACAACTCTTAACCCCAAAGGAAGACGAACAAAGGAAAGAAAATTCATGGAAACAGAAAATGTGAGAAATCATTCAACTCCATTAGTGATCAAATAGACTATTTTCATCTTTAAACTGGCAAATTTGGAGGGGGGGGTCGTTTGTTTGTTTTTAGTTTTGGCTGCCTCGCTCGCGGGATTTTCGTTGAGGCAGGCGGGATCTTTCGTTGTGGTGCGCGGGCTTCTCTCTAGCTGTGGTGTGCGGGTTTTCTCTCTCTAGTTGTGGCGTGTGGGTTCCAGAGTGTGTGGGCTCTGTAGTATGCGGCACGCAGGCTCTAGCTGAGACACAGGAGGTCAGCAGTTGTGGCACCCGCGGCATGCAGGATCTTAGTTCCCTGACCAGGGATGGAACCAGTGTCCCCTGCATTGTAAGGTGGATTCTTTACCACTGGACCACCAGGGAAGTCCCATAAACTGGCAAATATTTTAAAAATAATACTCAGTGCTGACAAATATGTGAGAAAGTGTTCAAAGCACACACTGCTAGTAGAGTATAAAGTTGGACACTTTTCTGGAAAGCAGGATGGAAACGTGCATCAGAAGCCTCCAAAATGTGGGCTTCCCTGGTGGCGCAGTGGTTGAGAGTCCACCTGCCGATGCAGGGGACACGGGTTCGTGTCCCGGTCCGGGAAGATCCCACATGCCGCGAAGCGGCTGGGCCCGTGAGCCGTGGCCGCTGGGCCTGCGCGTCCGGAGCCTGTGCGCGTCCGGAGCCTGTGCTCCGCAAATGGGGGAGGCCACAACAGTGAGAGGCCCGCATAAAAAAAAAAAAAAAAAAAAAAAAAAAAAAAGCCTCCAAAATGTGCACAATCCATTGATACAATAATTCTACTTTTAATAATTTATTCTGAAAATACTTATTCATTTATTCAACAAATAATTTTTGATTGTCTGCTATCTGCCATTGCTAGATACTAAATATTTGTGGGTGAATAAGAAAGACATATTTCCCACCCCTTGGGGTTTATCATTTATTGAGCAAACAGATAATAAACAAGTAAACAAAACAGTAAATAAATAAGTATAAATTATCATTGCTTAGAAGGATGTTGTGCTCAGAGGTGCCATAACAGGGTTACTGATTAGATACTCACAAACGTTCTCTCTGAGACGGTGGTATTTAAGCCGAGGTCTGAAGGATGAAGAGTCAGCCGTGAGAAAAGAGGGGAAGTTGGGTTCCAGGTAAAGAAAATGGTATATGCAGATGTCCTGTGTTTGGGATGATCTTACAGGACTCAAGGAACCAAAGAGGCCAGGACAGCTGGAGCCTGGCGATCCAGATGGACGTGAGAAGCTGCAGGAGAGGAGTGAGACCCGGGAAGGGAAGCTTGAATGTGTCAGTTGGACTTTGTGCTGCAGACAACGGGGACCATTTGAAAGTTCTTGAGTAGAATAACAGAATCACTGTTGTATGCGGGAAGCTCGAGCTAGGCCTGTTACAAAATCGAAGAGGCCAAGGAGACCAGACTGGAAGTCAGGAAGGTTCACTGGATGGTCATTGGCATCCATGGCCAGGGGTCTATGAGGGGCAGGTGCAAGAGGCATTTTGAGGTAGAATCACATGATTTGACCCCTGACAGCAGTGGATGGCCAAGAAATGGGAGGAGCTAGAGCTGTCACCATGTTTGCAGCCTGGGCTCCTGGGAGAATGGTGGGTGGATGAACAGCAAGAGGAAACGGCAGGATGAGAAGGTTTGGGGGGAAGGATGAAGAATCACCATTTGGACTCCTTGAGTCGAAGCCCATGTCCTTCCTTCCTAACGACCGTTCCCCATCGCTCTCCAAACACGTGGGCCCTTCCTTCCCCCCACCCACTCGAAACTGAGCATTCACGGGTCGATCCAACAGAAAGACCAAAAATAAAACAGGAAACCAGTTTTCTTTCCCTCCCCACCGTTCCTTGATGTTCACGATTTCAACGACCAAATTTATCAAGGGCAGATATTTTCCTCAGGAAATCTTTCCTGGTTAATTTTCGCATTGAGAGCCCTCTTCCCATTCTCCTTTCCCAGACCAGGAAGACCCACTTATAGAAGTTTACACCAAAGTGTTCTCTTCCTGAGATACTACGGAGTCTCCCAAGGCCTGTTTTAGGAACCCCAGCTTGACTTGGCATTTCCCACAAAGGGTCACCTCATATTTGCTAGCAGTTCTTTCTCAGAATTAACCTCACCAGCAACCAAAGGCTTTTGGGAAAGGATACTGGTGGTGACTTTCCTAGAGGAAGAGCAGAGACAGGAGGTGGAGACTGGCCAGGAGACATTGTCCTGGCCTCTTTGGTTCCTTGAGTCTCTGGAAGCAGAGGTGGCACCCCGGGACCCTCCCTTCCCCCGCCCCCAATTCTGTGGAGATGAAGCACGGCTGCCAGGCCTACCTGCCTGTCTCTGTTTCTCCTCACATAGGATGGGTGTTTTACACAATGTTCATTTCTCTGGAAATCTTGTGTGGGCCCAAGGAGGCAATTGTAACATATGCAAGCCCACTGCCGAGAATAGAAATGAAGGAATGATGTCCAGTGGCTGGGCTCCCATTAAGCCCGCCTCAGAAAACAAACACCTCTCCTTGGAATGGAGATACAGGCAGCGACCAAACACAGGCCTCCTCAAGTGCCTTCGCTGTGAGATGATGGATTCGGAAAAACCCGACTGCGTCGATTTGGGCCACTTTCAGTAATGAAAACTTTTCCTCACGGAGGAAAATTGTTCTGAATGAACCAACTCAATCGCTCAATTTTGAAACTGTTTTCTTAAGTCCTACTGAAACGGGAGGTATGAGGACTACACAATAAATCCATTTATGAAAATACAATTTCCTGTCAGCTGTTCTAAATAAGGTCATTTTCAGACCATTGTATAGTTGGGAGGGGAAATGATTCCCTCTTCCATTTGGAATTGGTTGAGCTTTTTTTTCCCCTTTTTTCCTGGTGATTTTAAACCTTGTGGACGGATGGAGAGTAAGAAAATGAGGTGTTTACAGCATATTGAGAAACAGGTTTTTAATACTGTGAAACCCTGTCACAAATCCAGGCGACTGCGGGAAGACTTCATTCAACTCCAAATTTCTCACCACCTCGTGCCTGCTTCGGGACGGCTAAGGATGCCCACTTAAAGAAAGGAAATCTTTCCGCTGCAGCTGCCGAGATAGCTGCAAAGTCTTTAATAGAATTCTTTTCCTCAGAAAGAACTACAGGCTTCCCCTGACAGAAGCCCAGCCAGTGGACACTACTCCAGAGCCACATAAAAAGAAATTGAAATGTGCTATTTTCTGGGGAGTACCCTTAAGCAGTGGAACAGCTCTCTTTTCTTTTGTTTTTAATTATGAAACACTTCAAACATATAGAAAAAAGTATAGAAAAATAATATAACAACTAATTCTCTGCCACCAAGATCAAACATTTGCCGTAATTCAGCTCTCCCTCTCTTTCTCTCTCTCTTTCTCTCTGAAATGGCTTAAAACCAGTTAAAGCCACTCATTTCATTTTTCCCCCTTCCCCAGGAATAACCCCTGCCCTGAAATGCCATGAGTCGTTCACATCTTTATTTTAGTCTATTTGCTACAAATGTATGAATCCATATTGTTTTGTTTGTTTTTTAAAGTTCATTGAAATAGTAAGCATTCTGTATGTATCCTCTTGAAACTTACTTTTTTCCTCAAAATTTTATTTTGGACAAAGAGACATACCATGTTCTTGACGAAAGAGACTCATCATCATAAAGATGGTCGTTCTGCCTCAGTTAATTGACAGATTTAATATACTTCTAATTTTAAAAGTACCACCAGGCTTTTTCCAGAGCTGAGCAAGTTGATTAAAAAGTTTATACTTAAGAACAAAAAAGCAAAGCTAGCCAGAAGAATCCAGAAAAAGCAGAGCCATATGGGGGGCAGAGCTACCCACCATTAACACATACTGTAACGCCTGTAATTAGGAGTCTGGTGTTGGCACAGGAATAAACAGATAGACCGACGGGACCAAAAGAAAATCCAGAAATAGATCCAACTGCATCTGGAAAGTTATTATATGAGAAAGGCAGCTTCACAAATTTGTGTGGAAAGATTTTTTTTTATTTTTTAAATAAGTGGTGTTGAGATAATTGGCTCGCCATGTGGAAATAGTCAAACCTGGAGCTCACACCACCCATTGGGATAAAATCCAAAAGGGATCAGACGTTTAAATATAAAAACTGAAACCCTAAGGTACTAGAGGAAAATGTGGGTATGAAGGCCTATCTAACCTGGGTATGGAAAAAACTTCTTAACCAGAAGCAATAAGGAAAATGACTGTCATACTTGAGCACATTAAAATGAAACCCTTTTGCATGACAAAACCACCACAAGTAAAGTCAAAAGACATGATGCTGGGGTGGAGACCCCTAAGGCTCCTGTTTCAGGGTGAGCCTGGATCACCTCTGGATCAATGGGCAGTTGGATTCACTCTCAACACAGGAGGCCACGAACATGGCATAGCTGAGCGTGTGGGTCCCAGGGTCCAGTTACTGTGCCTGAATCTGGCTCTGCCACTTACGAATCATGTGACCTTGGGGAAATTGTTTAAACTCCCTGGACCTCAGTTTTCTCATGTATAATAAAGGGATAATACCTGTACCTAGCCCTGGGGTCGTGAGAAGGAATAAATGAGTTTCCATGTATAAAAAGCTTAGTACAGTGCCCAGAACATTCTAGAGCCTCAATTAGTGTTAACTCTCACTTCCCAAGGCCCACAGCTTCTTACAAAACCAAAGCCCAGGCAGCAAGGTGGCTGCAGGGTTTTCCCTCCAGCCTCCCCTTACAAGCTGGGAAACCTAACCCATTCCCCAATTTTTTTTTTTTTTTTTTGTTACGCGGGCCTCTCACTGCTGCGGCCTCTCCTGCTGCGAAGCACAGGCTCCGGACGCGCAGGCTCAGCGGCCACGGCTCACGGGCCCAGCCGCTCCACGGCACGTGGGATCCTCCCGGACCGGGGCACGAACCCGTGTCCCCTGCATCGGCAGGCGGACTCTCAACCACTGCGCCACCTGGGAAGCCCCCATTCCCCATTTTTAAGCAGCAAGTCTGCTTCCACTCCCCCACCTCACAAAGACCTCATGTGTCTCTTTCTGACCCACAGGAAACAAACTCTTAGCTGCCACTGTCAACAAGCTGAAACTTTCTGACATTTTGACAGGAAAGTCCTTATATTGTTTATTGGTGTTTTCTTTCTCTTCTTAAATCACTGCATCTTGCCATACGTTTCTCTATTTTCTTAGGTTGTCGGGTTTTGGGTTTTTTTTGTTTTTTTAACGAATCGGCTTTGGGTTTTGTTGTCCCTTTGGATTATTTCTTTGTTTTCTATTTCATTCATTTCTGCCCATCATTCATCATTTCCTTCTGCGTTCTTTGGAGTTACTCTGCTTTGCTATTCTTCTACTCTCTTGAGTTGGATTCCTAGATCATTTATTTTTAGTTGTCTTGCATTTAAGGCCATATACTTCTCTCAAACCATCGCTTTAGTCGAATTCCATGTTCTGATGGGTTGTGACAGCCATTGCTGCCACTCGCTGGTACCCGGTGCCTTCCCACCCACAAGAGGATTTTATTTCTTCACCCCCTTCAAATTTAGCCTGGCCACGCAGAGATGTGAGGGTAAGTGGCCAGTGCTACTCGTAGGTGGCAGCGTTTATTGCTGATTCCAGACCCTCCAGGGCCCTCCTCCCCAAGCCACAGGGACTGGTGACGTTCCAGACGGTCGATTCTCCAACAGCCTCAGCTCTGAGTGAAGACGATGTGAAACAAAGCCTTCCTGGCCAAGCACAGGCGCGTAACAGAAGGGAGAAGCAAACCGTAGGTGCGTAAACCACCAAGGCTCGAGGCTTGCTTGTTATCTCAGCCCATCCTGGATGAGACACATAGTGTTTTCATTATTGTTCAGTTTCATAATTTCCGTTATAATTTCTTCTTTGACATATGATTTATCCATTGACACTTTTTATTTCAAAGTATATGGAAAGTTCTGATCTTTAATTTTATTACATGTGGTCAGAGAACATAATTCCTCTATGATATAATGATTCAATATCTCTTGAGATGTATTCTGGGGCCCAATATGATCAGTTTGGGTAAATATTAATCATGTGCTTGGAAAAATATGTATTTTCTAATTGGCAGGTAGTGGAGTTCTGTATTTGTTGTTAGATCAATCTGTTCACTGCATGGTTCAACTTTTCTGCAAGCTTGCTATTTTTTTAATTTGCTTTTGCTCTATCAGCTGCTGAGAGAAGCATGTTATAATCTGCTGTGGTTGTGGGTTTGTCGACTCTTCTTTGCCCTTCAGTCAAGGCATGCTTACTAGCTACTGTGTGCTCCCTCTAGCCTTCAATCTCGGAACTCTGGGGAAGGGTAAGTCTGGGGACCGCAAAGTCTCACCGCCAGCAGCTCAAGTCGGCCAGGGAATGTCTTGTTGGATCATTGACTTCTCGGAGCACTTATGAAAGCTAGAAGCCCTCTCCCTAAATGTGCATATGTGATTTCAGAGGCTTCTCTTTCTCTGCAAGCTTGACATCCCAGAGTGGAAGTTTGGTGATTTCGCTTTTGAAACAAAAATGCAAATTTGTAGGCTGACAGATGATATGAGAAACAGAGAAGATGAAGGAAAGGCTCTAAGTCTGGACCATGTGGTCACTACGTTGAACTGGGAGGATAGATCCATGCACAGCGAGCTCATCCTCTCTCCAGTCCAGACTCTGTCTCTAACCTCGGCCATCCATCTGGGCCTTCCTGGGCACAAACATGGGGTCAGTGTGCATTTGAGCAGCCCCAGCCTTGAGAATGGAAAGAAGAATGATGATCCCCTGCTTGGGGGTGGGAACGGGCAAAGATAGGTAAGCTTTCCTGGGAACCTGAAGCTGGGGATGCCAGTGGAGTCATGCGGAGCGGAGCACCTACTGTCATGGTCACGGAGAGGGCAATGAGTGCCATGATGGAGCATGAGGGATCTGAGCAGGCAGTGGGCACGTACAGAAGAGCGTACCCTGGAGACAGATTGGAGGCAGATGGTGCAGCAGGATGGGGGCCTCGAACGCCGCTCTGAGAAGGCCACATTTAATCCTAAGAGAAATGGGGTGCCACTGGAAGTTTTGGAAGAGGAGACCCACAGACATACATTAGTGTGGCAGAAAACTAGTGTGGCATCATCTATAGACCAAACGGGGTACGCATGTGAAGTGGGTGTGCGGACACAGGGGGCTGTCAAGAACGGCTGGCAGGACTTGGTGCCTCCATGGATTTGGGAAGGGAGGGGTGGAGATGGGCATCTGTAGGTGCCTGCCACGCGAGCGCGTGTTGTAATGATCAGATCACAGTTACCTTCAGCCTTTTGGCGCCCTGCGTAACAGCTTGCCAAGCAACTTATTCCTGAAATTGTATGTGGAGCACATTATTCATATTTTATAGATGAGATGGCTGAAGTATTAAGAATTTAGCACCCATCTCCTGCATGCAGCAGCTCAATGTAACACCAAACTTAGGAGACCAGGATCTGCGTTTGAAGATCAACCTTGTAATTGCTTGCTGTGTGACCTTGAGTAACTTACTCAACCTCTCTCAGCTCCTATCTACAAAGACCAAATTGAAATAACATGTGTAGAACTCTCAGCAAGCACCAGACACACAGTAAGCTCGCAAAAACTATTAGCTGTTGCTGTTACTATTATTGTTTTCTCAATATTATTCATGCTAAACAAAGACTGCACGACCCAGGTCAGAACTTCTGGCTCTGCCACTCGTTAACTGCATGTCCTTGAAGGTACCTGGGCTCCCGGAGCCAGTGTTCTCCCAATGCGAGGGATCTATTCCCCTCCCACCTCGCAGTTACTGATGTAATTTGTGTATCTCTGAACAGTAGGAGCCATTTTTCTAATCACCAGAGATGAACTTGTAAAGCTAAGTCTAGTTTACCATCCCAATCCTGATCTCCCTGCAGCCAGCAGCACTGACTGTTTCCACCCCAAGATGGAATCAGAAGCTGCTCCTGCAAACAACTTTCCTGTTTGCTCTGCACCGCGAAGAAAATGGATGCGTCTTACATAGACGCAGCCAGGGCTCAGGATTTTGTTGGATGCCAACCTTCCACCATCAGGGCTCCCTTCTGTTTCAGCTGATGCAGATTCCAGACTTTAAATAGAAATGATAAATCATTGACTATCGTGGTGACTGATTCTCAGACTCTCTGCTGACCACCAAATTGCTCTGATCCTCACGCAAGCGAAGATTCCATAAGTCATTAGCATGTGCCCACCAACATCTGTCATGTTAACGATGCGGCTGCAATCACTCCTTGACACTAATTACCTTTCCTGACTAACTTTGAATGTGAAATTTTGCTAATGACTGAGACCCACTGTAAAAGCCCCATTTTCTCCAAGCGTTCTGTAATCTATGGCCCCTTCATGCCCACAAAGCAATTATTAACACGGCACCTGACCCTGCCTCTTCACCATGTGTTGGCAGCCTTGAAATAGAGAACTCTTTATTCCAGGATCCCGGACATAAACGTCATTTTATCTAGAGAGTTCCCTGAGAGTGAGTTTCCGGAGAAGCAGAGTCTGCGTGGAAAGATTTCTAACTTGTAAAGACAATCACGAGAAACGTTTAACCCACAGTTCTTCCCTGGCTGGGGGAGAGAAGACCAGTGCTTGCCGGGTGAAAGCACTGTGACTGGCCGTTTTGCACATGTTATCATGTCTTATCCTCCTGTGAGACAGACAGCTGCTAGGAGCCCATGTCACAGATGGAGGAACTAGAGCCTGGAGATTTTAAGTGACCTGCCCAACGTCACACAGCTTGTGAACAGTGAATAGGAAAGATTGGGACTGTGGTGGGCAACCTCCATGTTGGCTCTCAATGACCCCTACCTCCTAGTGCAATCCCCTCCCTGTGAGTGTGGGTGGGACCCGGTGACACTTTGCTCTGAATAGACTATGGCAAACGTGAGGGGAGCTCATTTCCGAGATTCAGTTACAGAGCCTGGCTTCACCTTGCTCACTTTCCCTCACTCTCTCACTTGCTCTGAGGGAAGCCAGCTGCCACATAGTGAGCTGCCCCATGGGGTGGTCCACGTGGCGAGGAGCTGAGCATAGCCTCTGGCCAACAGCCCTCAAGAAAGTGAATCCTGCCAATGACCATGTAAGTGACCTTGGAAGAGCACCCACCCCCAGTGGAGCCTGCAGATGAGACCACAGCCCCAGCTCACATCTTGATTCCAGCCTGTGACAGAGCCCAAACCAGACAACCCAACTAAGTCATGCCCAGATTCTTCACCCAGAGAAACTGTGAGGTCAAGAATCTGGGTGAGTTTGTGCCCCTGGGTTTGAGGATGGTTTGTTACGCAGCAGTAGATAACAAATACAAGGATCAAACATAGGTTGGAGTGATGCCAAAGGCATTGTTTGTTGGCTTCTCTCTGTGTATTTTTTTAAATCACAGAAGCCATATTATATTAATATCAATACAATCTTCTGTATTAATTCTTTGTTTAGAAGAAGAAGAATAAATTGTTGTTTAGAATTCAAACAGAAAGATTTATAAAATTAAAATCAGAAGCTCCTCTCCACCCTTCCCCATACTCCTTATCATCTACTTCCTCTGCAGAGGAACCACTGCTTACAGTTTTGTGTAGCCTTTCTGGTCTTTCCTATAAATTTATATATACATACATAATTTTATTATGTCATAAACAGGGTCCCCCAAACATACTTTTCTGTGGTTTCCTTTTTTCACTTGATAGTAGACCCTAGAACTCTCTCCTTGTTGCTACACAGAGAGAGCTCTCCCCCATTCTTTTCACAGATTTCAGAACATTAAGGGGGATGGACATTTGTTTCCAACACAACTGCATCAAGTATCCTTGTACATAAATCTCTGTGCGTGTGTATCAGGGTTTCTGTATAAGAGGTTCCTAGAAATGGAATTGCTAGGTCAAAAGATACGCATTCTTTTAAAGTTTGGCCTGTGCCCTTTCCAGTGTATCATACTGCATCCTCAAACAAACAAACAAAAAACCAAACAAACAAAATCACAGGGTCTCACCATTCCCACTGAGACATATGAGATCAGCACTACATAAATTTCAGAGAGTAAACGTATGGAGGGTTTCGGGTTGGGAGCCTCAAGCCCAGAAGACAGTAAAACTCACAGACTCAGGCCCCATCTCTCTTCATAGAGCTTGGAACATTTTCTTCATTATCTAGCCTCTTGATTTTTTTAGTGGAAAAAACAAATAGAATCCCCAAAAGGAGTGGGCAGAGACCCATGTCAGTTCAGCCAGGATCCAGGCCCAGCTATTCTCAAATTTGCTGTAGAGGCTCAGCCAAGTCACTGGCCCTGCCTGGCCTCAGTTTATCAACACATTAGGCTGGATGAGATGGCCTCCGGGTCTCCTTCTGCATGAGTTTATGGGCTGGATCAGGATAGCTCTGAGGAATCTGCCTTCACTGTCACTGGCTGTGGGGCCTTGGGTGGGTCTTTTAGCCTTCCATGCAGGGAGATAAATTAAAAGCCCCTTTTTTAGGTATACATTTATTAGACACCTATTGAGCCAGGTACCAGAGTCCCAGAGATGGGCTAACACAATCCCCGCCCCACAGATGCTCAGAGGCCATGGACGGGGGCAGGCTCCAGCAGTGGGAGGCTGGGAGAATGGGGGTGATGATCCCCACCAAGGCAAGGTGTGGAGGGTGTGGAGTTGGATGCGAAGGCATTGAGCCCTATTTTGAATCCCCTACATCGGCGCACCCCCAAACACAAGGCAGTGTCATCACCTCAACCAATTCCTTAGTGCCTTCCATTTGAATGTGGAAACAGGATGCTTTGACATTGATTCCAGAAGAGAAGTTCTAGAGTCTGCAGAAGGGGACATTGTTTAATCCACTCAAAATCAACAGCCCAACAGGGAATGAGGGCCAAGGGCAAATATGGGCCCCTGGAGAAAACTCAGATTTGTTTTCTGTTGTAGGCAAAACGGGGGTGAGATATTTCCTAATGGAGTTACTAATGCAAAAATCTAAACGGCCACAAAATCATGAAAATAGCATTCTACACAATGGAAAGTAAAGATTTGTGGTTGAGATTTGCTTATGCTTTGCAGAAAACAACCTCAATTTGCAGCATAGTAAGTACTCAAGCAGTGAACTTGGTGTCTCCAGATTTGTCCTGCTCAGAGTGTGGTCTGCGGGAGCTTGTTAGAAATGCAGAGTCTCAGGCCCCAGCCCAGACCCACCAAATCAGAACCTGCATTTTAACAAGCTCTCCAGATGATTCATATTAAGGTTTAGTCATGGGTCCTGGTTGACTGGGGTAGGAAGATTTGCATGACTCAGTCAGGACATTGGGAACTTTAGAGAACTAGTGACCTGTGACTTCTTAGCTAATTACTCTTTGGAAGTTAGTGACACGTTAGGGTCCTAATTATTGGACTCAGCCCCTAGGCATTCTGGGATCGCTAGCAAGGACCTGCGGGGTGATTCTGGGAGCTGACCCAGCCACAGAGGTGGACACAGAGAGTCAATCTACAATATACGGTGGGCATGGCAAGCTCAGGCTTGGTTGCAGCTGGCATCAGTTCTTGAGTTGGAGTTTCCAGACTCTGGGAGAAAGTCCAGCATTGATCCGGCTGTTGCCTGTGGCTACACCTTCTTTCTTCACCCATGTGGAGGAATGAGGAAGAGGGAACAAGTTACTGCAAATCCCTGTGCAATGACCGCGTGAAGACTCACAGGACACCAAAGCCATCAGGAGGAACTCATGCTATTGTATCTCCTCTTCTAAGGTCAGAAACCCCTGAAGCCCTATTGTCATCAGCTACAACAAGCAGGAAGCCCAGTTAGGACTGGAAACACAGACCCTCTCCAAATACAGACACTGGTTGCAACAAAGCAACCAGGAAGAGCTCATTTTATCTCCTCTTTTAAGATCAGAAACCCCTTCCTGAAGCCATGTTGGCATCAGCTACAACCAGCAGGAAGCCCAGATAGGACTGGAAACACAGATCCTCTCCAAGGTGAAGTCCCCCTTCCCTTGTCTTTGTTGGGCAAGACTGACACCCCTTCTTCCTCCTCTTGCCCTGAAAATTGATTAAATATGCCCCTTACATACCCAGCAAGCTCTGAAATAGGAAACACATTAGTGACTGCAATTGTCACTTATTCATTCAATTCTGCAAATATTTATGGAAAGATGGAAGAAATCGTATTAATAGAGGTCATGGCTGTAGCCGCTGCCATACACTGAGCATTTGCTCTGTGCATTCTTCCTACACTCCTAGTGGTCTTTTAGAATGTGTGTGTGTGTGTGTGTGTGTGTGTGTGTGTGTGTGTGTGTGTGTGTTGGGGGGCGGGGTGGGTCTGAATCCTGCTACTCAAGCCTTAGGTTCCTGCCAAAGACACAACTCTTGGGAGAACGCATTGGCAAGGACTCTTACTGCCAAATGAGTATTGACCTTTTCAACAGCTGGGCAAGCACCTTTTAGCCCCCTGTGCAGAGCTCCTTGGGAAGGATGACTCTTAGTATGTGTGTGTGTGTGTGTGTGTGTGTGTGTGTGTGTGTGTGTGTGTGTGTTGGGGGGCGGGGTGGGTCTGAATCCTACTACTCAAACCTTAGGTTCCTGCCAAAGACACAACTCTTGGGAGAACGCATTGGCAAGGACTCTTACTGCCAAATGAGTATTGACCTTTTCAACAGCTGGGCAAGCACCTTTTAGCCCCCTGTGCAGAGCTCCTTGGGAAGGATGAGCTAATGCAAGGGATTGAGGCCTGGAATAAGACCCCTACAGGGCACCCCCTCAAGTCTAGAGTGGCCAAGATCGTGGAGCAGACACCGAGTGCACTCACTCGGCAGACCCATAGACAGGATGGCAGGCTTGCCCGCCCACCTGGCTGCAGGTGGAGCAGAGTGTGATTGTGACAGGTACCACCTTTCAAGAGAATGACCATGCCTGCCGGTGAAACCCAGAGACAGCCAGAGTCTTCCAAGCAGACCAGCAATTTCTCACCTTAAGGGAGACAGGAGTATATGGATGGGTAGATTAAAATTTGTTGGGATGACAGAAATCCTGGGAAGTGGGAGCCCAGCTGCCCCGTGCTGAGCATGGGGCACCCCTAGTGAGCAAGTTGGTCCCTCCCCTCACCTCCCAGAACCCAACGTGTGTGTTGCAGGTACAGACTGTTCAGGCTGGCGACAAAGCTTCCCCAAAAGTCCATGGAAAGTTGAGCAGCTTGAACAGAGGTAAGTGAGCCAAGCACAGGGGTGATGGTCACTCCTTGTGGGTCCTTCTCACATCCTCCTGGAAGGAGAATCCCCGGTGATAGCGGTGATACTGGGGTCTTTCCGCAGAGGACCGGGAGAGGACACCAGGGTGTTCTGCTTTGCCTGTGAGAAGAAAGACCCTGGGAGCACTGGGTGCTTCTATAGATATTGGAAGAGCTGGCAGAGCAGGGGAGCTGGGAGCCATGGGGTGAAGTCCACAAACACTGTATGAGTTTCCTGGGGTTTGGGGGGAAAATTTGCCACAAGCTTGGCGCTTGAAAACAACAGACATTTATTTTCCTTACAGTTCTGGAGGCCAGGAGGCCGAAATCAGTACCTTTGGGTCAAAATCAAGGCGTGGGCAGGGCTATGTCCCTCCAGAGGCTCCAGAGGTCCCCTGTCTCCTCCGCTGTTGGTGCTGTCACATTCCTTAACTCGTGGCTGCATCACCCCGATCCCTGCCTCCATGGTCACATGGCCCTCTCCTCTTCTGTCCTCACATACCCCCAAGTCTCTCTTAGAAGGACACTTGTGGTGGCAGCTAGGGCCACCCCCAACAATCCAGGATAATCTGCACATCGTTCGATCCTCAATTTAGTCACGTCTGTAAAGGAACTTTCTCCAGGTAAGATGACATTTAAAGGTTCCAGGCATTAGGACCTGGATACTAAGAGAACTTTGGGGACCATTTTCAGCCAACCACAGACACCGATTTTCAATCAAGAGAAAGAGCTTTCCAGCAGCCAGGTGTCCAAGGTCAGAATGGGCTGCTTTAGCTCAGGGAGCCCCTGCGGCAATGCAGTCGGCGACCCACCTGGGGCAAGTTTAGCCCATGGGCTGTAAGTGCCAGAAGGGCTGGAGAATGACGGCCCCCAGGAGCATCTCTCAAGCCACGACTGATGAGATTTGGAGGATAATTACCCCAGCTTGCACATCCCTCAGTGGGATAACTCTGAGTTGTGTTCTGTACGGACAGAGCTCCTCAGTGGGAATGGGCTCCAAGCTGGGAACCGGCTTCATAGCCCACCTTTCGTGGGCTTCTGTACCTTTCCTCTCTCACCCCCTCCTGGTATTCCCTAAGGGCACTTCCCAAATAAACTACTTACTAGGATCTGCTTCTGGGGGGATCCCAGTTTGTATAAGAAATGGTCTCAGGAAGGAAACTCTTAGGATGGGATTCCAAAATTGAATCATTTACCAGCCTGCTAGCAAAAGAGCACCACTGTGAGTGATCAGATGACCCCTGACGTGCTGTGCATCACGATTGCTAGGACCCTCACTTTAGTGAATGGGGAGAGGGTACAGGTGAAAGGGGATGCACTAGCTAATTGCTAGTCATTAGTATTGTTAATTTATTAATAGTAATTTATGTTATAATTAACTCTAACTTAGTAATTATTAAATATCATATAATAATTGTTAAATATTATAATTATTACTGTACAATTATTATAGTAACATTATACTTTATTATTTTCTTATTTTTCAGTTATTATTATTAATCACTGATAATAATTATTATTGTTAATACAAGAGCTCTAACACTGGGGGCGTCTGTAGGAACAATGATAATTATAGACTGCCAGCTGTCACCAACTGCCATCAAACCCTGAAGGAAGAAAACGTCAGGCTCAGGCCGGCCATCCTGCAGCTCACGGCGTGATGTGAAAGTTCAGTGTCCTTCAGAGGAGTGTTAGATCCCCTCACCTTGGTACAGCCGGGGGTAGATGCACTGAGAAGCAAGCCCAGAATCTGACGGTGAAGAAGGCAGATTCTTGGCCCCAGCAAGTGTCCTGTGCTAAAGGCAGAGCCACAGAAGGAAGGCGTGAGACCCAGAGACCAGCGCAGGGACCCGCGGGCACCCTAAACCTGTACATGACCCTGAACCATGGCGGCCAGCAGAAGGCATACCTCCCCTCACCTCCCCTTTGCCTGGACACCACAAAAGGGCCTCTCTTGACTCTAATGCCTCACGAGATGATGCTTCCCCTTGTCCGTATAGCCCTCTCCCCTCGTGGCTTCTAGACTGATGACAAAGACCAGGGCTCAGGGGTTCACCGGGGGAGTGCTGAGCTGCGCAGGGAGGGGAGGGCTAACTCACCAGATGCTGCAGGACCTGGCTTCTATGCACCAGACGAACCAGGAGAAAACGTCCAGGGACAGATCAGGAGGGTGCTGGGCCAGGAGGGTGAAATGTAATGCCAAGTAAGGGGGAACTCATCACATGGGGCACCCTCCCTCCCATGGCTCGGGATTTAACACCATGGCAAGGATACCCAGAAACAGTCCTAACAAGCTGCTGGGAGGCTCCTTGAGGCTTGGGGGAAAATTGGAAGATTCCAGAACGAGCTTTACAGAGTGCTACGGAATGGGTAGAAGGCTTATGGGGGTGAACACGCTAGACTGGATTCATCATGTAAGATGAGAGAAGCCCCCCAGCCGACAGTCCCTTCACTAAAGTATTAAGGAAACTTCTAGTGAGGGAAGTGCTTCATTCATGAGAGGGTTGTAACGGCAGAGCCCCCGCCGTAGGCCAGCGGGGATGGCGCAGATGCTGCTGTACAACTGGGCTCACTGGTGTCAATGGGAATGACTGGATTCCAGCGTAGCCGGGACCAGATGGCAGCACGTGACCATGAGGGGTGGGGTGGATGTAACACAACCTGGGGAAAGGCTGGAATGACCAGCAGGAGACCTTGACCCACGGGGGCTTGTGGCGTTGGCTAACAGACCATCAAGTTCCTAGGGACAGGACAGACGGGCAGCCAACATGGATACTGGTCAACTTTTATCGTCAAAAAGATCAAGAGCTGGTGAGCAGAAGACTGTCAGTCCCTACAAAGGAGAATCTGGTCTCTCACCTGGTCTCCAGACCTGAACCGGTTCTCAGGTCCAGAACCCACTGATGGCAGGAGAGGTGAGGTATCTGGCAGGTGATGTCAATGCTCCACCCATTACCCCTCACCCTTACCACTTTCGTGCCCACCAGCCAACTTCCAGCTTCTTTTATGCTTCCACGGCTTCCTCCACCACAGAAGCCTGATCTGTGACCTCCTGATCAGTGTACCAGGGAATCATCATGGGCAGCTGCAGTGGGAGAAAAACCCGCCAAAATTCAGGGGCCTGGCACATCAGTGAAGTTGCAAGTTCAAGGACAAATTATTGCACCTTGCAAAAAGAAAGAGGTGCAGTACTCAACGGGACTTCTTAGAATCTGGAGCCAGCACATGCTGAACTGGGGGATCCTGCTCTGGCCCATGTACTGGGTGAGACGGAAGGCTGCCCAGTCTCGCGTGGGACCCAGGGCAAGAGAAGGCTCTATAGCAGGCTCAGGCTGGGGTTCCAGCAGCTCTGCTACGTGGGCCAGTGCCCCGGCACACCTTGTGACGCTAGGAGTATCTGTGGTGGATAAGGAAGCAGGATGGAGTCTCTGGAAAGCTTCCTGTTTTAAGTTTCTGTGTGTTTTAAAGCTATTGTGATCAGCCACCACCTTGAAGAATCAGTGACAGGTAAAATGGACTTAACAGGAGGCTCAAGAGGGTCTGAGAAGTGGAAGGAGTGCACAGGAGGTACTACGGGCAGCCTGAACCGGTGTGAGATACAGACGTGCACATACGTACGGAGAGGGAGACGGCACGACGCAGAGACTGAGATTTACTTCAGAGAATTGGCTAGCGCAGTCACGGGGTCTGGGAAGCCCAGACTTTTCAGGAAAAGCCAGCAGGCTGGAAATGGCAGGAACTGATGCTGCAGGCTTGAGGCAGAATTTCTTCTTCAAGAAACCTCAATTTTTGCCCTCAAGGCCTTCAACCAACTGGAGGAGGCCCACCCAAGTTATGGAGGGGAATCACCTTTACTCCAAGGCAGCTGATTATAGATATTAACCACCTACACAAAACACCTACACAGCAACACCTAGCGTTTGGTTGAAGAGGCGGGTGCTGTCGCCTAGCCAAGCTGACACACAACCAGGCATCACAGAGCCCCACCCACGCCCGTGACATTCACATTTACACACCAGCAACTGCTAACCTCAAACACCCGGGACTCTCCATCTGCAGGCTTCCCGGTAAGGCCAATGTAAGTCAGAAGTACCGTAGAGTTAATGCCCCCAGAAGCAGCCTTCAACGGAGGAGCACAGAGATCTGGAGGGTGCATCCACCAGCCTCCCTGCCTCTCCATTGTGATAACGCTGAGGTAGATTCTGCACCATCTCCCAGAGACCCCAGCAGCACTGCCCAGTAAATGTCCACCTGTCAACTCAGCTTGACGTCCATTGATTATTTCCTTCACTTTCTTTCTCACCTCTCCACTCTCCTTTGGTGTTTCCTGGGATCACCTCCCCTATAAGCAAATTGCTCAAATCCTTGCCTTGGGATCTGCCCCTAACGAGGCATTCTATCACAGGAGAAGGCTGCGGCCAGGCTAGCTCGAGTTGGGAGGCCAGACGTGGCAGTAGTGGGAGTGATGGACCCTTGGGTCTCTTTCAACTTTGAGAGCCTGTGAGTCCCTGTGCAAATGTGCATCTGAGAGACATGGTCTGTGGGAAGACTTCACCACCCTTCTGTGGCTCCTGGGAGACCTGGAGACGTTCCACAATCTCAGGACTGTGTAGCTGGCTCCTAGCTTCAGCCTGAAGACCTGTTAACCCAACAATGTCTTGGGGCAGTGAAGAAATACCTCTAGAAGGTGGGAAGGTCAGGGCTTGGGCTGAAAGAAGGATACTTTATACCTCAATGGGAGGAAATTCTGGAGTGACTGGATTCTGCCACTACAGTAAAGTACCTCGGGAGGGGTGGTGAGAAGGCACATTCCCACTTCCGCATGCCCTGTGAGAGTTAATGCCTCATCACCCACGGCGAGGCCGCATCCCCAAAAGCTTGGCACAGACTGAAGGCACAGACTATCTGACCTGGAAGAGTCCCAGAGACCTGGGAGACCAGCCCCTGTGATGGTTAACTTTATGTGCACAGGGTACCCAGACATTTGGTCCAACATCATTCCGGCTGTGACCGTGAGGGGGTTTCTAGATAAGATTTACTTTGAATCAGAAGACTGAGTAAAGCAGATTGCCCTCTCAAATGTGGGTGGGCCTCATCCAATCATTTGAAGGTCTGACTAGAACAAAAAGGCCGGGGAAGAGCACTCCTGCCTGAGTGCTGTAGAGCTGGGACAGTGGTATGTTCTTTCCTGCCTTTGGGCCCGAATTGAAACATCAGCTCTTCCTGGGTCTCAGGTCTACCAGCCTTCAGACTGAAACTACACCATCAGCTTTCCTGGGTCCCCAGCTTGCCAACTGCAGAATTTAGGACTTGTCAGTCTCCATAATCCCATGAGCCAAGTCCTTAAATACACACATAAATATATATATAATGTACACGCACGCACACAGACATCTTATTGGTTCTGTTTCTCTGGAGAACCCTGACTAATACAAGCCCTCATGCACATAGGGGGAAACTGACCAGACCCAGGTGTCCTGACTCCCTTGCCAGGACCAGTTGGACTCACCTGCCTGGCCATTTATTCCAGAGTGAGTAACTCAGAATGAAAAGAATTCTGGTCTCTGGTCCAACACGTATGATGTGGCCGCAGGTAAGCCACTGCTTGGTGCCTGAATTTCCTGATCTTCAATGTGAGGATAAAAAATCTTTCCTCCCTCAGAGTTGTAGCAAGGATTAATACACGAGGTTCATCCACGAAAAGACCTCAGCACAGTGCCTGACACATAGGAAATACACAAACAAATGTTAGGTGTTATTTAAGGATTGATGTAGAATGCCACAGAGAACTTCAAAAATACTACCAGGAACCGTGCTTTTAATTTATAAGGCTTTCTGACCCACAAATATAGCTAGTCTGCCCCCCACAAAATTCATACAATTTTCCAAAAGTTTCAAGATTGATGATTCCCTTGGTCGAAGCCTCAACCAAGTCAGCCATGGAAACCTGGTCATCCCAACTCTTTCACCCACGTCAATGGCCTGGAGCCTTATCATGTGATTTGCTAGCAAGACCTATAAAGTAGGAGAGGCTAGGGAGAAAGGGCTGTTTAATTCCCACTTTCCAAGGGGTTGTTATTCAACTCAAACCTCTTTAGTCTGAGAGTAAATCACAAGCTGCCGTAATCAGCTTCGTTCGTCAGAGACACGTAGATCAGCCAGCAGCTGCCATCCTGAGCCCAGCTCGGCACTGTCCCGCGGTCACTCACACCTGGGAATGAGCAGGTCAGTTTGATTAGTCCTTGAGGTTGTTTCCAGTAACGATCCACCCCCCCCCACCCCCCGGATCCCAAACATCTTTAGATTTGCCTCTATTAAAGTCCCAAAGGGATGACCCCCAGTTTGAGGTTCATATTCATTAGCTGCCGAGACTCATTGGAGGTCAGCTGCTGGCTGTATGGATGAGCCCATGGTTGCTGTGAAATTAATGAATTTCCCTCCTCAACCCCCTGTGTGTATAATCTACCCGGTCGGTAAGCAAGCAGGGGTGCAGAGAAAACACTACTGCGGTAAACACCCAGGGTGTATCATGGATTCTGCCTTCTGTCTGGATGAACGCATGTAAAATACATTTATAAAAACAAAACCATGCAGAACAGGACTGTAGCTTTCTGGAGAAGAAGGGAGGTTGGCCTGAAGCTCTCAGGGCCACAACAGTGAAATCACTGATGGAACCAGGGTGGAACACGAATATGCAGGACTGTGCCGTGCGATGACCTGTGGCCAGGTGGATGCTTTGACCTTTGCCCCCTCCCACACCATCCACCAGGCCAGCTGCAGCCCTGTTTCTGCCCAAGGGCCTCTGTTTCTCTCTCTTGCTCCTTCCCTGTCCCCTTCTCCATGTTCCCTGCCTCACTATCACCCTGTCTCATAAAATTGCTCACTATTTCCTCATGGATTAACTCAGAAATAACACGAACTATAACATAACCCGGGGAAAACGATCCGTAATCGAAACCATGGCCGCTTGCAATGTCAGAAGCTGCAAATAGTAAAATTTGAGCTGGATTTTAAAAAACTGATTTATGAAGCAAATCTCCACTGTGAAATTCTAAATGCAAAAGAACTGATCTCTAAGAAAATAATTTCAGCAAAATGGAAATGGAAGCATCGGAAATGGTCTAACTGAGCTGTATAGAAAATTGATAAAGGGATTAAATTGGCTTAAAGGAGTTCCCTGTGGAATTCTGGTACTTTCTAGATGAAAACTCATCACTGTTGGGTAATTCTGACTAAAATGCTTGCACTCAAAATGTCTTTGGGGTCAAAATGTCCCCAGGCCCTGACCAAGGGGTTGGGGTTTTTTCAGCAGCCCCAGCAGAAGCAGGGAATGGGAAAAAGCAGTGTCCCCAAAGGCAGAGTGGCAGGGGGTGGTGATAGTTCTAGAAAAACACTGTGGAGGAGGGAGTGGGAGAGTACCGGGTAGACACACCAAACACGGATCTCGCCTGCTGGTCCCTGCTGAGGCCAGAGTGTGGGCTGCTTCCCGCAGGCCGCCCAGCCCAGGGCGAAGCCCAGATCCCTGCGGAGCTGGCCCTGTGCCTGGCCCCCACCTCCCAGTGCCTCCCTCTTCCATGTGGAGGCCAGAAGCCCCCTACAGAAGTCCCTCCAGTGCCTCTGCGAGTCCCAACTGAGATCAGAAAGTACAAGTGCTCAGCAAAATCTGTTTTTTCCTAAATGGCATTTATCGTTTTGGTCTTTCTGAGCACAAATACAATGCAGCCAAAGGCAGAACTTTAGGAAAAACACCGAAAAGCAAAAGGGAAAAACATCAGCTCCAATGCCACAACTAAAGGACGTCCACTGCTGACTGTCCGGGATGTGGGCCCCGCGTGAGCTCTCAGAGAGGGGACAGGCCAACCAGCCTGAGGGCACACGGGGGGTCAGAGAGCCCAGCAGGTAAGAGTGGGGCTCCCAGCCGGTGGGCGGGGTGGGCCGGGGGGGCGGGACTCCTTTCCAGGCCCCGTGTTCTGTGTGGCCCTTAGCGCCATCAGGAGCGGGGGCTTCAGAGGCAGACCAGGTCGCCTGCTGGATCTTCCCCATCATGACCTGCTGAGCCCCATTCCCCTCATGGGGGAAATGAGAGTAATAATCTGACTGCTGTTACTCCCATTTTACAGATGCAGGAACTGAGGCCAGGGAGGTTACGTTACTTGACCAAGATCTCATAACTGCAAAGTTAATCAAACTGAGACTCACTCCTCAGTGTGTGAGACCCTGGAGCTCTCTTAACCACCTGCTTATACACTGCAGGGGATGAAAAATAAGAAGGCTACATGTGTCACTGGTCACTGCCAACTGTGGGGCTGCACCTTGAGGTGGGACACCCGACATCCACACTTGGCCCTCCAGCACTCCCTTGAGAAAAGCGCGTGGGACCCTGAGCTCCCGACCGGACCCGGTCACCCAGGTCTTCCGACGCCGCTCAGACACTTGTCTTCCCAAATCAGGAAGCCGCGCTCCACTGCCTTTAGGAAGTAAAACAGAAACAGCTGCTATTTTTGAAAGGGTATTTTTGTAGAACAATCTCTGGTTTCCTTCAGGAATTTCATCCCCAAGCCCCCTGGCGATGCGGTCTGGAGGGGTTCATGAACATCCTATTGGGCAACCCCCAGGAAGCCAGTCTCCTTCCTTCTCTCCACTTCTGAAGAGGCACGCCCCTCACCCAGCAACTTCTCAAGTCCCCAGACTGTCGACTGGAGCCCCTGCCTCCTACCGTAAGGTCTGGGGATTCAAGGACGCAGAGAAGCCAGTGTCTGCCTACAGGAGCTCATGGTCCATGCTGGGCACCCAAAGCAGAACCGGTGGCCCCCTACCCAGAGCCTCAGAGGAAGCCTCGTAGGCATCCAGGTATTCACAGGGAGCCTGAAGGGACGAGGTCCAGTTCACCAGGTGTGAATATTCCAGGCAGGGGGACAACAGGAGCAAAGACAGAAAACATGAAAGAGCTGGGGATTTGGAGAGCTCTGGGGGGTTTAGCTTGTCTGGAGGGCAGTGGGCTCAGGGTGTGTTTGCTGGAATTGGCAGGACAACATTTGAAAATGTTCAGGGTCATCCTCCACCCCAGCCCTGAACGCCACATTCAGGGGACCTCAGGTCCATCTTGTTAGCCGAGAGCCATAATGCTGACTGTATGCAGGGCAGCCAGGATTTGCCCACTTTCATAGCTTCATAATAATGACAGCTAAACATGCCAAGGGGTTAATTTATGCAAAACATTCTTCCAAGCTAATAAGTAGCCGAGTCCAGGTTCAAGCCCAGAGAGTCTGTCATCCTAGCCTGTACTCAGAACCCAGGATGGGCCTGTATGGGTGTTCAGGTTGCACACTGCACATGGGTGCCTTATCTGAGGGGGCGTCATTCGTGTTGTAGACATCGCACACAGAGTACACAGGTGGGTGTGGAGTTCTGGGCATCCTGGCCAGTCTGTGGGGTTGGGGAGGGGATGAGAGGCCCAGTGCCAGCCTTGTCAGTCCCATCCCAGCCACAGGTGAAGAGCAAGCTCGGACATGAGAGGACCTGGGGAGACTGACAATGCTGCAGTGGCCAGCAACACCCCCGCACTAACGTGGACGAAACGCTAATTATGTGCTGGGCATTGTGCCAAACACGGTAAGTGCTTTAGCCCATTTATTCCTCAATCCTGTGAGGTGCAAACCGCTTTATCCCCACTTCACAGATGAGAAAACTGAAGCTGAGAGACTGGGTTTCTTGCCTAGAGTCACAAGGTGATGAGGCTGAGCCAGGGTTCCAGCCCAGGCAGCGTGAGTCCAGGGCGTTCCCCGCACCCGGCCATCCTCCCTAGATGGAGGTGCTGGAGGGCAGTGAAGGAACCAAGCCTGCCTGGTGTTGATGGGACAAAGCCAGGCCAGGCCTCCTTCCTTAAAGGTGCCTAGACTTCGGCTGAATTTTCTTCCTGCCTTTCCTGCTTCAGGGACATTTGACCTTTGACCTGGAAGATTTTGCAGTTGGCAAAAGTGATGATACATTTCTGCAAATTCCTGGTGTCCAGTGCCAGCCAGGAACACTCTTGCAAAATGCAAGGAGTAATTCCAGGGTTTGGCTAAGTCTCCCAGCCAGAATGTTCCAGAATGTATATGGGTCAAGGGCAGGTGAGGGGCAGATCTGATACAGACAACACTGTTGACAGAGACACACTCACTCAGCCCCGGGTCAGCGGAGGTGCCCACGTACTGTGATGGTGAGAGTGCTCCCTGGCCTCCGTGAGCTTCCGTGAGCCAAGACTTGGAGGCAGGATGTGCAAGATAGGCCCAAAGAGCAGTGAAGACACGAGTGACACACCGGGAGGTGGATGGGCTGTTGTCAAAGCTTCTGATGGGGGTTTACAATTTCACCCTCCCTCCTTCTGGCGACTGAGAAATCTTGACTATTTTCACATCGCTTGCATCTCCTTATTTGCCACTGTTTCCAGCGCTTAAATTCTCCACCGACACACACACACACACACACACAAATGCACTCACACACTCATACTCCGGGCTTCTGGAGCCCTGTCTGCATACATCGAGTGAAATGAGTACTTTTAATGGGAAAACCTTATTTCCTGGGGTGGGGCCTGGCCTTTGGTCCAGTAAGAGGGGAGTTTAACCACTTCCCCTAAGAGCAAGAGGCAGCAAGGGGGCAGCGCTCCCAGGCTGTCAAGGCAAGTGGTGTTGAATACCTGCTGGGGGAGGGGGTGGAACGTGCCGGGCATCAGACATGCTCTGACTCTCTCCACGCTGCAATGGGCACCTCCTTTCCCCGTGTGCCTGGGAGGCTGTCGGAGCAGTGAAGTGCTTAATGCATCACATCACGTGGCCAGGATCAGTCTTCGGAGTTAATGCCGCGAGAAGATGGGTGGCCCATGACGTGGGGAGGGCCTCTCCCTGCCTGCATCCCCCAGACTCTGGGCCTGGTGCCTGCTCCACAGAAGAGAGAAGCTGGGTGAGCACACACTGAGGACCAGAAGACATAGCCCCAGGGGGACTCCCAGCCTGAGCAAAAACCTCCGTGTCTGCACCATCTCCTCCCAATGACCATGGGGATTCCAGCCTCACGCACATGGATGCGTATTTGGAAGAGATGCAGGACGGAATTCCTAGGAGGCTGAGCCTCTTTCCGAGGTCACTGGCTGAGTCAGATGCGGCCAGAAGCAAGAGTGTCCCAAAAGTTCACAAGCCACCCCGTATCCTTTCCTGGGCATTGGCTCATTTCTGTGTGGGCTGAGGCCATTTTGTTTGTTCTAAAGCATAGCACCAATGGCTTCATCTAGAGAGAAATGTGCAGACACAAACAGCTCAGAAAATAGGTCAAACCTGACTCCTGCATCCACAGCACTGTCTTTTCTAGCATTTCCCTCGAAAATTAAATTAGCAACATATGCAAATGAGCTGTGAGGATTCATTACGTTAATTTATCTAATTTTAGAGGCAACAGCCTCTAGAAGCAAACAGCACCTCATTCCCCAATACTTAAGGCCTCACAGAATATTGATTTCTGAGTTTTATTAGCCTTGCAGGAAGGCCCTTTTATAGCCCAAAGGCACATGATTGTCAATTTCCTCATAAATACAAATGTCCCTGCTCCCAGGCCCCCAGATGGTTCTCCAAGGTCATTTCGGGGGGTGATCCGCATGTCAGACCACCCAAAGCTCAGTCTGGGCGGGGTTGGGGGGGGTGCTGGCAGGAACTGGGCCATCCATCCCAGCAAGATCAATGGCTACAAAAGGCGAGCAGTCCTTGCAAGGGCATCTGCGGTACTGGGCCGTGGAATTAAGAGTTCGTCACCTACCGAGCATCTCCACAGCCAAGGTGGCCAGTGACAGAACTGTGCTCTCGGCTGAGGGAACCCCGTTGAGCAGTGATGGCTTATTCTTCTCCTGCCTCTCAGTGGGCCAGGGTGATGTCTTCAGCATGATACGTTCCACCATTAAGAAACCCATTTTACCCCCCATGTTACTCTGGAGCCAGCCGTGTTAGCAGACCCCATGGAGGTGTGACTAAGGATGAGTTTTATCCGGCTCGTGAAAGGCAGTTGTCACCATGGCCAGCCCCTCCAGGCAGCCAGATAGACTTGGACCCTATTTCATATGTGGGACCCCAAGGAGCCCTCTCTGCCCCCGAATGCCCATTTGCAGCCATTGAAGCTGGAATCTCCTGCACCCAAGGTCAGAAGCCTTCAAGGTCAACACGTGTAGAGCACATGGACCTTGGGTCATGAGCCGCTGCTTTGGAATCCTGGCTGATGGGCAGGACAAGTCATTAGATCTCTCAAAGATTCGAATTCTTCAGCTGGAGAATCGAGTGATAACACCACCTGGCAGGGCTAATTTAAGGACTGGCAATAATGCACATGGCCCGGGGTAGGAATGAAATAGAAATGGCTGCTTATATTACCAGAAACCCTCAGGGCCACAGAGCACGTTTCTGAAGCCGCGTGGCAAGTGTGTACTGGGACTTTTAAAGAGAAGTTCTCCAGCTGTCACTCATCCTAGTCTCTGCTGACTGTCCCGGGCTGAAATATGGTGCTGAAGTGGATTCTTGTTCAGTGATCATGCACTTCCCTCAACCCCCAGCCCCCAACCAGAACCTGTGCACTTTCCTGCCCCATTTATATTGGGCTTGGCCATATGCCTTGCTTTGGCCAACAGGGTTTAGGTGGAAGTGACAGGGCTTAAGGGACGTGGCATGTTCCCACCTCCCCCTTGAGGAAAACATACCCTAGCTAGCCACTGTCTCCTCACCCTGGACCCCAGAACAAACCCAACCACTGCCTGCTACCGCCATCCAGCCAAGCCCGGCCGCCATCCCTTGATCTGGGGAATGAAGACTTGCTATTGGAGGTCACTAAGCTGGGGGAAGGCTGGTTATTTTGAGGCAACAACTATTTGAGTGCCCTGGGTTTTATCTTCAGCCCCAGCTGCTGTCTGCGCTTTGCATCCAACATTGCTCTGCTCGTGGCACCTCCCAAGCACCACCCCATCTCTGGGCTCCCCCAGTTGTCCCCAGCTGTCCCCACCCCAGCTCCTCCCCCAGGTCCCAGACCCAATGCACTGCCACTCCCCGCTCCGCCAGCTCTGACCTTACACCTCCTGGCTCAGCCCCTCACACCAGGAACAGCAGAGACGAGGTGACAGAGCCGAGAGAGGGGCAGGCACAGTGCTGGGCAGGCCACACGTGTTCCTTTGTGAATCCTGGGAGCAATGGGGACAGGTTTTGAACGCAGGGCCATCCGGGCCCAGAACTGGAGCTCTTTTCACTCTGCCATGAGGTGGCTGAAGTTCCAAGTCCTCTGGACAGATCTTCATAGCAAAGCAGAGCCCTCATGTTGGAAGGGAATTAGGCAGCTCCCTAACCCAATAAATAGCAGGCGAACTATACACAATGGCCATTTTTATAGGTCAAAACAGTCAAATACTGGCAATTTTACAGAGTTACCAGATTCATGGCTGATTGAGCAACCAAACTCAATCCTACCCTAACTGGCCAACACTCAGCTCGTATTTCCATCTGTGGTTCATAAAGATTTCAGGAGGGACTTTCAAATGCCCAGACAAGTTCTAAAATAGCCTATGAGCAGGGTATCTTCCTGGGACACTCATAGTAACCTCACGGCCAAAGGAAAACGGCATCACCCTCAGTTGCTGTCAGTTCACTTACAAGCCCATACATAGAGCGTCAGCCCTCTGCTCAGCCATGTGAGTGAACAAACACGCAAATCAACAAAATAGAGGGGCTTCCCTGGTGGCACAGTGGTTAAGAATCTGCCTGCCAATGCGGGGGGCACGGATTCGAGCCCTGGTCCGGGAAGATCCCACATGCCGCGGAGCAACTGAGCCCGTGCGCCACAACTACTGAGCCTGCGCTCTAGAGCCCAAGAGCCACAACTACTGAGCCCGCGAGCCACAACTACTGAAGCCCACGTGCCTAGAGCCCATGCTCCGCAACAAGAGAAGCCACCGCAATGAGAAGCAACGAAGAGTAGCCCCCACTCGTCACAACTAGAGAAAGCCTGCGTGCAGCAACAAAGACCCAACGCAGCCAAAAATAATAAAGATAGATAGATAGATAGATAACCAACAAAGCTGACTTCTTCATGAGTTCCACTTTCTTTTCTGACTATTTTATAACGTGTCTCAGAATTTGTGCCAAGGAGGAACTCAATCAAAAATACAACCCATCAGTCTCAGATTTTGAAATTTACCCTTTCTCTTTCTTAAGTATCAGGAGATTTGTCAGTC
>NW_006796565.1:1333380-1334649 GCF_000442215.2 Lipotes vexillifer | reverse complement strand
ATTCCTGCTCTGACCAGTTTTTAAAGACCAACCCCATCCAAATTCTGTGCTGATGCCCTCCACCTTCAGGCCTTTGGATTTCCACACTGGCTGGAGTCCCTGCAGATAAACTCTCCGGTCCCATCCCAGCACTTTTCACCCCTGAAAGGCCTTTACTATGGAAGGAAGAGACTGAGGATGCAAACAACCTTGACGGATCATCGGTGGAGAGCCCTGCACTGAGCTGGCCCTGGACGTCTTGTTATTTCCACGAATCCCCGCGTGACCCTGGGAGGGACAGGGGTGCTGCTGACCTGGGCCCATCGAACTCCAAGCTCATCCCCACCCTTATGAGGAGGCCCGAGTTACTCATAACCTGAGGGTTCTTTTGCAAAAGCACCCCGGTTCCTTTAGTGCCAGAAAAGGTTTCCCTTCCCAGCTGGATCTGCCCTCTGCTAAGCCGGGGTCCCCTCCCCTCCTGGCCCGCCCACCTGGAAGCAGGTAGGCACAGCACAGTTCAGCTGCCAAGAGCAGTCTCTTCCTGACAGGCACGCTTCCAAAAGTCATGCGGCCATGCTTTCCCCTCTGGTCCGGCTACCGAAATGTCCCTCCTGCGTTTCTTCCCACTCTGGGGACATCCAAAATTCAGCTGCCAGAAACAGATCCACTTGGATCAGAAGTGGCAAGAAATGCTCTAGACCTTCTGGAACCTCAGCGCAGCCTGGCTCCCCGTGGGGAGCTAAAGGCAGCTGATTACGGGCAGCTTGGACTAAAGGCAGAGGATGAGACTAGAGAGGCAGCTGCCAGAGCACATTTCTGTCCTCTGCTTCCCCCTCTGCATCCCGTCTCACCCTTCAGACTTCCTGTTGCTGTGCACCTCCTTTACAGGGTTGCTCCAGATTTCCAGCTTCCAGTAGATTTAGCAGAACTGGACGTCAGCGTCCAGCATGAGAGATTGTGCCCTGCCATGGCCCGCATCCCGGCCAGCCGACATCACGATGCGCCTTCGGTAGCCACTTGCCCTGGTCGTACAGTCGGAAAGAGACTGGCCCAGGCGACGATGAGGCTGGGGAGCGGGGGACGCTGGCACAGCAGCCAAACTGGTCAAGGTTTGGACGCAGGCAAATGTGTGCCTTCACAAGGCTGCCTTGTTACAGGGTGGAGGCGGCAATGAGGGATGTGAGAAGTGGAGACAGGTGGGGGCCGAGTGCAGGGGTGGCAGGGCGATGCGGGGCTCCCCCGCTCTGGGCACCCTTGGTGTCAGTCAGAGGAAGAGACCCCCCCCCCCCC
>NW_006796565.1:1318447-1333245 GCF_000442215.2 Lipotes vexillifer | reverse complement strand
CCACTCCTGTAGGGTTCCCCATAAGCCCGCAGTCTGCCAGGCCTTCCTGAGACCCTGGGTAGGCGGCAGCCACAAGGCAGGGGGCACCGTCTGGAACAGATCGCTGGAGACAGGCCACCTCTCTGGGCTGTCCACCTGGAATCAGCTTGCCCACAGCCAAGCTTACCCAGGGGGTCCCCGGAGTTGTGGAATAGCAATGACGATGGGGAGTGGGTAGGGCAAGGGGGTGGGAAGTGAATAGGAGTTGGGATACGGGGTGCCCCATGCCCCGTAAATCACAGAAGGGAAACACAGAGCCTGGGCAGGCCTTGGGGCCTTCACACAGACCCTTCCCTGTGTCTGGAAGCCCTCCTCCGCCCAGCCCCCCTTCACCTGGCCACGGGGCCGCTTCATGAGCCTGTGACCTAAGCAATCGCATAAGGCCTCTCACTCAGAAGGGCCCCGTGCTCACAAGGGCCACGTGCTTGATTTAATGCTCTGCGTTGTCATCTTGAAATTCTTAACCATTTTATCTTTGAACTTGTATTTTGTAAGTGACGTCGGATGGGGCAATGACACGTGCGTGTGAGCAATGGGGGTACACGCAATATGCGTGTCCACCACGGTTCCGCGTGTCTCAGTCTTCTGCAGCGCTGTCCACACTCACGGCACGGCGTCCCTAACCCCCTCACCTTGCACCTGGGCCACGCACAGGAGGGCTCCATGCTTGGTTTAATATCCTGCTGTCGCCATCTTAAATTCTTAATAATTTTATCTTTGAACTTGTGTGTTGTAAGCGAAATCCATTAGGACGATGCACACGAGCAGAGGAGGCACGGGCAGCATGTGTGTCTGCCATCCCCTGCACTCCACCAACACAAGGTTCCAGGGAACCCACGACCTGCTCGAGCTCAGTGACACCCCAAGTGAGTTCAAGATGAGCATGTGACGTGTGTGAGTGAGGTCACTGACGAGACGCCACACTTTCCAATCAAGCCGGAACTTGCTGTGGACACATTCACACCTGGTGTTCTGAGACACAGGGACCGAGGACCTGTCTCATCCTTCCTAAGTCACATTATGTCCCTGTGTTAGGCAACCGATTATGCTGAAAATGATGGCACAGAAGCAAAGGGAGAGATGGGCAGCCACAGTCCCTTTCCTTTTAGTCCCTCCTTACTCAGCAGTAAGACTAAGGCAGAAAATGTGGGGAGAACTCGATTCTATAAAGAAGCAAAATAAAAATAGTCGCGCGTTGCCACTTTTCCGGTAAGAATGAAATATATGTGCATGCCAGAGCTATGAAATATGACTTGTGTCATTTCAGTGATTCTGCGTATGAATTAAATGCTCTTATATTTCCATTTAAAACTGACATTACATAATATAAAGATGGATGGTAAAATGCATGCTAATGATTTAAATTTTTAATTTTTCTTTAGAGTATCATTAAATAGAAAATTTTTTTAAAAAATTATAAGTCAAGAGACAGACTGTGGAAGAAGGGGGAAAGCTTTATTTTTCAGTGGCTCTTTAAATGACACTAATCTTTAAATGGCACTTTTCCCTGCCTTTGGAACAAGAGGCCCTGCGTTTGCATTTTGCGCTGAGCCCTGCAAAATATGTAACCATCCCTGCCTGGCCATCTCCTTCCTATTCATCCTTCAAGACTCTGCTTAGGCGCCCCCTCTTCCAGGATGTCCTCCTTAACCCCTCAAGGAGGGCTTCATGTCCCTCCTGTGTACCTCCACAATGAACTGCACTGTGCTGTAATTACCAGTTTATCTGATCAGCTCCTTCACCGGAAGGGAGCTCCGGAGTAGGATTGCCAGATTTACAGTCCTACAGAGATGTCTGCCTGTCCTCAGAGCCAGCCAAGGTCCTGGCACGTAATAGATGCTCCTTCCCTGTTTGCTGAATGAATCAGTCAGTCAGTCAACCAACCAAATAACCAATTAATCAATGAATGAATGAAAAGAAAGTGCCATGTGCCAGACACCGTTCTTAGCATTTTGCATATACTGCCTGGTTAAGCAAAGGAATGGTGGCACCAAGACGACGGCGAGGGCCTGCCTTTCAGGCTGGCATTGCCTGACTAGTGAGCTTCCCCTGTGTGACCGTATATGGTTCCACAAGCTTTGGGCTCTTGGCCACAGCACCCACTGTTGGCCCCTCTCCTGTCCTTTCCCCCCTCGTGTGTGGACATAGATGCTGACCAGTTGGCAAGCTCCTTGAGGGTGAGAACCCCAGTTTTTCTGCACCTGAGCCCCAAGGGTGGTCCAGATTTTCGCACAGAGTCAGTACCTGCCAAGCCCATTCCACGCAAAGCCACAGGCCACCCATCTCTTTAGAATGTACAAACTTAAAAAGAAAAGAAGAAAAGTCTTACTATTCTTTAAAACACACTTTTGGGAAATGTCAGTATCATTTTTCACAGGATTAAAAACTAGGGAAACAGAGATTAGGCATTTGGCAAGGCTCCCCTTGGGTGCTGGTGAGGGACTACTGATCTTCAGGCATGGCTCAGCCACTGCACATCAAAGCAGGCTCACCTTCCAGATCCAGAGCACCCATCCCCAGATGCAACTGGGGTGTCCATTTTGGGGATGTTTCCCTTTCTGTGAGCTTGGAGGAGAGACTGGATGCCTGCTCACCAACTCTATTTCTTCCTCCTGAGCGCATAGAAAGACTGCATCTCCCAGTCTCCCTTGCAGGTAGGATGAGTGCTTATAACTGGATTCTGGCCAAGGAGATGTCAGAAAAAGTGATCCGTATCACTTACAAGGATGACCATAAAATCATGGGCATGGTTGTCCAAGCTCCTCTCCGCTTCCATGGAAACCCTGGAGACCACATGCTGAGAAAAGTAATGTCACAAGATGGAAGGAGCCCAGATCTTGGAGGAGCACTGCTCAACTCACAGCAGACTGTGACATGAATAAGAAATAAAATTTTATTGTGTTTAGCCGTGAGGTTTGGGGTATGTTTGTTATAGCAGCTAGCATAATTTATCCTCAGTAAAACAGTATGCCAATATATCTCTTAGTAGGGATGCACTCAAATCCAAGTAACTGAAAAGCCAACCAAAGTGGCATAAATAAACCTAAGGTTCCTTTTCTGCATAACAAGAAGTCTGGGGATAGACAATCCAAGGGTGGACCAGGGGCTCAAACACACAGACTCTATCTTTTTGCTTGGCCATCCTTGGTATGTTGGCTTTTGTCTTCATGCTTATCAACTCATAGTCACAAGAAGGCTGCTGTACCTCTGACATTTTATTAGCATCCCAGGCAGGAAGAAGAGAATAGAGCAAAGGGCTAAAGAGCCATGCTAGCCAAATCTGTCCCATCTACCCAACTTTTACTTACATTTCATTCACCATAACTGCGTCACATGCCCACGTCTGACCAATGGTTGGCCAGTGGGAATGATACTATTAAGCCTGCTTTGGTCCAGTGGTGATTCATTTCCTGGGGCTGCAGATCTGTCGATGGGAGGAGGAGAGGAGTGAGATGGATGTTGGGTGACCGAGCGTGGCCTCTCGGTGGCTTGTGGCCTCTCGGTGGCTTGTGGCCTCTCGGTGGCTTGTGGCCTCTCGGTGGCTTGTGTCCTCCTATTCTTCCTTCCTTCTGTCACATCCCTCTCTCCAGAAAGGGCTGCAGTTAAGAGAGACCAAAGAGATGCCTGGCTGGATCCTTTGGCCTTTAAATCCCTAATAATAGGCTAGGAGCCAACCAGACAGCAGCATAATTCACACTGAAGGGTAGAGTTTTCCAAGGCCACAACCCTCTAGGGCATCTCCGTTCTTTTCTAGGATATCACTGATTACCTTAAACTGGCTGTCAGAAATTAGCAGAGATATTCAAAAATTAGATTGCTCAACACTTGAGAAGGTGCAATGAAGCGGCCTTGATCATAGGCTGCCTGCAGGAAGGTGAACTGTTGCCATACATATGGAAAGCAGGCTGGCAGTAAGTACCATGAGCCATAGATAGATTCAAATCCTTTGATCTAACAATTCTACTTCTGGGAATCCTTCCTAAGGAAATAATTTGAATATGGAAAAACTTTTTGCACCAAGACATTCCTGGCAGGATTACTTGCAATAATGAAAACCTAGAATCAGCCAAAATAACCAGCCATTGGAGAACAGACATTGGACTATATATATAAATTCAATATAGAATATATTCTATGAAGTGGAGGTGAAATAGATGGATGGATGGATGGATGGATGATAGGGAGAGAGAAAGAGAGGGAGATTTAACTCAATGAACATATACATTCATTAAAAATGATGGTGGCAGGGCTTCCCTGGTGGCGCAGTGGTTGAGAGTCCGCCTGCCGATGCAGGGGACACTGGTTCGTGCCCCGGTCTGGGAAGATCCCACATGCCGCGGAGCGGCTGGGCCCGTGAGCCATGGCCGCTGAGCCTGCGCGTCCGGAGCCTGTGCTCCGCAACGGGAGAGGCCACAACAGTGAGAGGCCCGCGTACTGCAAAAAAAAAAAAAAAAAAAAAAAATGATGACGGCAAAGGGTTTATAAGGGGGAAATGTGTTTGGATAAAAGACATGTGTTAAAATAATGGGTACAATATGATTATTAGTGTATGGAAAATGTTAAAATGAAATACTCCAAAATGGAACCATGAGTGGTGAAAGTACAGATGATTATTTATTTATTTTTTATTTTATTTTATTTTATTTTTGGCTGCGTTGGGTATTTGTCGCTGCGCACGGGCTTTCTCTAGTTGCGGAGAGCGGAGCCTACTCTGTGTTGCAGTGAGCGGGCTTCTCATCGCGGTGGCTTCTCTTGTTGCAGAGCACGGGCTCTAGGCACGTGGGCTTCAGTAGTTGTGGCACGCAGGCTCAGTAGTTGTGGCTCACGGACTTAGTTCTTCGTGGCATGAGGGATCTTCCGGGACCGGGGCTCAAACCCATGTCCCCTGCCTTGGCAGGTGGATTCTTAACGAGTGCGCCACCAGGGAAGCCCCAGCACAGACGATTTTTGTTCCTTCTTTCTACTTATGCATTTTTAAATATTTTTCTTTTATAAGTATGTACAGTTTTATAATAAAAAATTATTTTAGAAAAATATGAGGGTTGCTAGGTGAGCATGGAAATTGGATGGGGTTAAGGGACAGTTTGTTCAGCTGGGGCAGCATTGGGCGAAATCCCTGCCCGTCTCTGGGCCTCCTCTCTGGTGACCACAATACTAGTTCAGCCAACTTCAGGGTCCTCCTCTCCCGGCCCCTCCCCTGGGAGCACTGACAGCACCCCACCCCCAACCCACGAGCTCTTCAGGCTTCAACTGGATGGATTATGACTTGCTACAGGTACCTTCTGTTCTGCTCATCCTGACTCAACTTGGCCGTGCCCCAAGCTCCAAACCCACACTAGGGTGGTCCCCCTGCAAACAGAGACTCGCCCTTTTCTGTTGACTTTTGCTCATTCTCTTCTCAAAGGTGGTGGCCTTTGGCCAAACTTGCCCTTAAATGTTAGGACAACTTTTGAAGTCCCCTGGATACCAACTAGGAGAAAAAAATCTCAGACTTTCTTTTATTTTCATTCAAATTTAGATTGATAAGATTCATCCACCTTTTTATTGCCGGCTGTTATTCAGTTTTAGTGCTCTGTAATATCCCCAGGTGCAAATATACCCACATACAATATATGTATCTATCTATTTCTGTTGACAGGATTTGGGCTGTTTCCAATGTTTTGATACTACGAACAGTGCTGCTAAGAATATTTTCGTACATACCTACAAGAAGAATTGCTGGTATGTAAGGTTTATGAAGGCTCAACTTTAAGAGTGGCAAACTCTTTTCCAAAATAGCAATAAAATTCTGAAAGGGAAAAAAAAGTCCAAAAGGATTATACAAACTCTCTGTATTAGCCTCTCAATTTTTCTGTAAATCTAAAACTGTTCTAAAAAATAAAGTCTTTTAAAAAAAATTATAGAGCATAATACCCTTTTTCAAGTTAAAAATGACTAAATTTTAAAATATTTGGGGGGTTACATTTAGATGTGATAAAATGAAAAGCAAAGGAATGATAGACACAAGATTTCTGGAGCCTGTTCCCTTGGGAGAGGGAGGAGGGTCCCGCGGAGAGAAGAGCGTGGCAAACGGTCCTTAGTGTCCAACTTCCTTGTTGGATGACGATGAACTGGTGTTTGTCAGATGAGAATAAGCGAAGGGAGGAAGTGAGGGAGGCAAGAGGAAGAGGGTCTTGTGTGGACAGAGCTGGGAGAGCATCATAAACAAGGATTATGTGTAATCCAATTCCATACACCTGCGGCCCGTTAAACAGCAGTGGGGAAGGAATCTGAAAGGCATTCACACTGGCCTAAGAGAGAGAGGAACAGCTTTGTCAGGTGGGCAGCTTGGTGTGTGCTAGAAAGCCAGAGGCCCAAATGCCAGCCCCACTGGCCAGGCACGCGGCGTCACCCAAGGTGAACATCTGCTCCCTGATCCCTGAGGGGGGACAGCAGGTCTGCACTCAGCTGCCTGCTTTAGGATCCATCAACAGCCACGTCTGTGGTGAACTCTCTCCAAAGCTCAACATTCTCATCTGTAAAATGGGGCGAAACATGTAAGACAGTGCATGTGAAATGCTTACTCACAGTAAGCACTCAGTAAATATCTATCATCTCTCCCTCCCCACGCCCGGGTGTGTGTGTGTGTGTGTGTGTGTGTGTGTGTGTGTGTGCGCGCGCGTGCGCGCGCGTGCGCGCGCGCGTGTGTTTGGATTCCCAGGTCCCTGCCCTGCTACTTGTCCAGGACCCCGCTCCTCCAGACCAGCACGCAGCTGGCTTGAGCCTGGAGCCCTGGCCCCGAGTCTCCAGTGGGGTCTGAGGCGCTGACACGGTCCCTCTCCCACATCTGCACCCACCCCCTCTCGGAACAAACCCAGCCCCTCCCTCATTCCTCTCGATTCCACAGCTCCTGAGGACATATTGCTCTGATCTCATCAGCATTTCTCAAGCCCCTTCCCCTCCCTGGCCTGGCCTTCATGGGACCCACATCACCTCTCACCCAGACCTTCATCTCTGCCTACTACCCCTGCCTCCAGACTGACCTCTTTCTGAGTCCTGAGTCCGACCACACCACACCCCTGCTTGACTCCTGCAGGGGCTCCCATTGTCCCTCTGCAATGCAGCCCTGGTGACTCAGCTGACATTCAAGGCCTTCACCTCCCTCTGGTCCAGTTCCATCTGGCCTCACTCTACCACGTACACCCAAAGTTCAGTCCCACCCTTTCCCAACATGCCCCGCTTCCTTACGCCACTGTGGCTTGGTAGATGCTGCTCCCCCTGCAGGGAATGCCTTTCTTCCCCTGCAGAGCGCTTAGTTCCCTCCAAGACTCCAGGTGGGGACGAGGGGAGCCTTCCACCTTAGTCCCTGGGCCCCTTTAGTTCAGTGCCCCACCTTCATGCGCCCAGCAGGCCGCCCATACCAAGTGTCCCCTTCCACTGGACTGTGGGCGCCCTGTAGACAGGACGCCCGGACCCCATCGCATCCCGGTGCCACACTCAGGAAATACTCATCAGACAAATGCACGACTTGTTCCTTTAAAGGTAAAGGATGTCTGACTTCCCACTGCAGTTACATTTTCCCCTTCCTTTTTCAAAACCTTGCCCTTGCCTGGGTGGAGGAAGGACAAGCGGAAAACATCGGTCTGGTGGGTTGACACAGGCAGGGATAAAGGATGGAAAGAAATCTGGTGTCTCCTGTTTACCATGGACGCTGAACTTGGAAAGAAAAAGTGCAGCCACAGCAGGACAGATGAGCGGAGACAGCTGCCCCGCTGGGGCCAGCCCTGGGCTGACCCAGCAGATGGGAACTTGGGGGGACCAGGGGTCTCCAGGCCCCCTGCCTGCTCTGGCCACGACGGGGAAGGGCTGGTCCGGACCGGCCGTTTGCACAGATACTCTTTCTCTAAAGGACATTCATGACTTTTCCATCTTTCCAAGAGGGATGGGAAAAGGACCTCTGTCTGTGAGCCCCTGCTGCTTCCCTGAATACGGGAACCCAGAGGCAATGGCCCTGTTGGTGGATACTGTATGCTTAAAAGGATAAAAGAAAATTCACATAAGGATGGGGCCTGTCCTGAAATTACCTTACAAAGGGAAAGACGATCAAGAAGACAAGGAGCTGATGGGTCTGAGCCTGAACCTCACATCACTGATGGATGCCCATTAGCGCTCCAGCTGCTAACACGGGGTATCTTATTAATGGAGTTAGGCCGGTCCTTGTGAAATGCTGAGTGATTGCAGCCAGGAGACCCCAGGGCAGCCTTGGGTCACTCCCTGATTGTGTCCTCCAAGTGCCAGCCTACCTGACCCCCCAGTACCAGCCAGCAGGTGTCCCAAGTACCAGCCAACATGTGCCCCACCCTGTCCCCCAGTGCCCTCTGGGGTCTCCCCGCCTCACAGCTCCGTAGAGGGCGGGGCTGAGGAGGACTGAACACCAAGCACCTGCAGTCAACGCCACCATTCCACAGGTGGGAAATCAGGGTCCTCACAGGAGGGAGGCAGGAGAGTCAGATTCAGAAAGGAGATGTGAGGACGGAAGCAGAGGCTGGGGTGATGCAGGGCAGCCCTGCTCCTAGTCTGGAAGGGAAGGGAAGTGAAGGGGCGCCCTTGCCCGCCCCCTGGCTCCCGAGCGCTGCTGCAAATTTGTGGGATGAGAATTCTCTCGTCCCACCTCACCTCTGCACCTGCCCCCTCCTTCAAGTGGGTGTTGTGGAGAAACCAGCCACATCACAATTTAAGTCCCTTTTCCTGCCCTTGCCTCCTGGAGGACAGACTGCAAGCTCGCTGGTGTGGCCCGGGATCTGCCCTGCTACCCTCCCTGCCCCGACTTGCACCTACACAGCAGCCTGGGCAGGCACCTACCTTCCTGCTACCACGCCCGTGTGAGGGCCTGTCCCGCCCCATCCTCGGGCATGCCGGACCCCTCCCCACCTTGTGTCCCCTTAGCCGCTGTGACTAGGTGTCTCTTCCCACCCCACGGCTCCCACGGGTCCCTGCATCGCAGCCCTCATCCCCCCAACCCGGGGAGGTCCTGGACAGCTGACCAGCCAATGCCCACCAGGCCACGGTCTCCAGGGGGAAGAGCTGACCCGTCCCTGCCTGGATCTGTGGAGCCTGAAAGCTCCAGGAACTTAGTAGGTGCTTTGAAAGTGTGGTTGAATGAATGACCAGGCAGGGGTCAGGCTCAAACACCCCCACCTGCCGCCGTGCCAGAATTCCTCCCGTAAACCCTCAGACTCAAAGAGTGGTCCAGAGGCCCCAGCGGGGAGCTGTTTGAGAGCCTCGTCCCAGAACTGCTGAGTCAGAACCGCATTTCAAGAAGATCCAGGTGACTTCTGCTCACAGCCGGGACAGAGGAGCTCGGCTGGAGGAGACGGGAGGCGGGGCTGGGACATTCCGTCAAAGGCTCAGAGAGGGGAAGTGAGCCCGAGGCCATAGAGCAGAATGTTGCGCACTGGACTAGAAACCTGGTCTTCTGGGCCCAAGTTCACTGCACCTCTGGGGGAAACGACCCCAGAGGAAGCGCAGGAGGCTGTCCCGCCCAGGCTCCCTGCCCCCTCTTCCTGGCCGGGACCTTCGCTGTGTTCCCCGGGGAGCTGGGACCCCCTTTGCGGGTGGGCCAGGGAGGGCCCCGCCTGCCTTCCTGGAGGGGAAGGTGTGCAACGAGACCCCCTCTGCTGTTGACTGCTCTCAGGGCCAGAGGGTGGATGGGTGCTGGAGGAGCTCCTGCCAGCAGCACAGGCTGAGCTCCAGAGAATTACGGGCCAGCGAGACAGCAGAGCCAGGAGCCTTCCCAGGTGGACCTTCCTCCCGTCCACTGAGCCAGGGGACGTGCGCCTGAAGCTCGTCTTCAGGAAAAGCCTCCCCAGCCACGGGGCTGGGACAAGAGCTTTCCAGGCCAAACCAGACATCCTCGGGCTCAGCATGATGGCTTCCTTCCACCTGGGCTGTGGCTGTACTGGAAAAAACACCCCCGTGTTTCCCCCTCACTCGAACACTCACAATACTCCTGACACCAGATGTGTAGGTTTTCCTCTCATCAAGCAGTTCTCTGTGACCAGCTGGGGGTGCCATGATTCAATTCCAGCACTAACCAGAGTTAGTCCAGACCCCGCAGGTGAAGGGCTCCGTCCCACAAGACTGCCCCCGCTTCAGACGCCAGCCCCAAGTCCCAGGTTGTCACCCGTTATAGCTGGTTAGTTCTCTGGACTAAATCGGGATTCCCATGACCCCTCCTCAGGTTCGACCATTTGCTACAACTGTTCGAAGAACTCAGGGAAACACTTACACTTACCAGTTTTTAGATGATAAAGGGTATGATAAAGGAGACAGATGAACATCCAAATGGAAGAGATGTATAGGGCAAGATATGGGGAAAGGGGCAAGGAGCTTCAGCACCTTCTGGGCACACCTGGCGCACAGCTGCCCCACGTGCTCGGTAACCCAGAAGCTCTCCAAACCCCGACTGTCGGGAATCTGATGGAGGCTTCACCACATAGGCATGATCGACCATTAACTCAAACTCCCTTCCTGAAGAATGGGGGTCGGGGAGCTGCAAATCCCAAGTGTCACAGCTTGGTCTTTCTGGTGACCAACTCCCATCCTGAAGCCATCCACCAGGAGTCACCTCGTTAGAACAAAAGACACTCCTATCGCCCAGGAAATTCTGAGGGTTTTAGGAGCTCTGTGCCAGGAACCAGAGCCAGAGACTGACATATATATTTTCTGTTATTTCACAGGAGCATCACGACCTACCCCGACAGAAATCCAGACACCATTGACCCTGGAGATGCCCACATCCAGCCCTCTGTGTGACAGAAGAGGCCGCGGGGACTGTCCCCAAGCCCTCCAACCTTCCCACGGGACTTCAAGGAGCTTGCTGGTCCCAAGCTGAGGGGACCACTCCACCACCTAACACTCCTGTGCCTTGATTCCCTCATCTGTAAAGTGGGGCTCATAACAGCACTGTCCTCCTAGAGAATTATGGGAGAATTAAATGAGACTTCTTTTAATGCTTTGAACGGTGCCTCGTATAGTTTGCCCTCCAAAGTGCTACACACTTCCATCTCTATGACTATCCTCATCATTAGTTCTCTAGTCCCCAAACTGGGATCTTCTTATCCCACATCACACTCTCCCATGCCCACCCTCCCTCTGGACCCTGAAGCAGGACCCACGTCACTGTGCTACCCTGTGGGGTTGCAGCCTCTAAATTGGTCCCCAGATTACCCCCACCCGCTGGTAGTCACACCCTGGACAGTGGGCCGGTCTTAGTGACTCACTTCCAATGACCAGAATTCACCAGAAGTGATGGGATGTCCCTTCGAGTTTAGGTTATAAAAGGGCTGCAGCTTCCATCCTCTCTCTCGGGTCACTCGCCCTAGGGAAAGCCAGTTGCCACATCCTGGGCCAGCCTCGTGGGGAGGCCTGTGTAAATGATGTCCCCCAAATCCCCATCAGGGCTCGAAATGACTGCAGCCCCAGCCAACACACTGATTGATCCTTGTGAGGATTCCAGACCCACAGAAACTGGGATATAATGAATGTTTGTGAATAGATGTGGCCCTGAGTTTGGGGTACTTTGGTACACAGTAGTTATCTACAGATAAACACTATACCTCGGTGAATTTCTACTCATCTTTCAAGACCCAGGGGAAATGCCACCTCCTCCATGAAGCCTTTCACTTTGATTACAAAGCCAAAGCACTTTGTAATCACTCCACTGTCAGTTTCTACTTTAATGTCAGTTTACAGGACAAGCCTGCTCCCCTAGTGAGACTGTGAACCCCTAGAGGGTAGGGACAGGGCTTTAATCATACCTGAATTCTCTGTGCCCTGTCATTCAGCTGGTCCTCAGTCAGAATTTATTTTAAAAAAATAATGACTTAGGCAGCAACCACCACCCAGCAGGCCTCCAACTTGCACACTTAGCCTCTGGCTCAAGGACTTCTTGGCATGCTCCGTCCAGGATCACATGGCTAGCCGGAGCTTGGGCCCAATTCTCTGTCCCCTCTCCCAGAAGATGCGACAAAGCTTCCCAGTGTCACACCAGGGCACACCTCACCCTCCAACCAAGCCAACACACCACTGGCTGAGAGTGCCCAGGGCCAGGCTCAGAGGGTGGGAAGAAAGGAGCTCCTTTCTTCTGCTTCATGTCTCACTTCTGACCCAGTCACCTCCCAAAGATCCCGCCTGCCAACACAATCACCTTTCGGGGTTAGACTTCAACACATGAGGTTTTGGGGGGCGGGGGTAGCATATGACATACACGTTCAGCCCATCCACCGCTCCAAGGTTGGGCAGGGTCCTGAGGCTCCACTCCAGGCTGCTGGACATCCTTTAGGCTTTTCACAGCACAGCTGCCATGAGTTGAATGGTGACCCCAAAAAGACAGTTCATATTCCAGAACCTGTGATGTGACCTTATTTGGAAAAAGGGTCATTGCAGATATAGTTTAAGGATCTCAAGGTGTGATTATCCTCAATTAGGGCAGGACCTAAATCCAATGACAAGAGTCCTTACAAGAGACAGAAGAGGAAACACATAAGGAAGGCCGTGTGAAGACATAGGCAGAGATGGATGTGATGTGGCCACAAGCCAAGGAACGCCAGCTGCCACCAGAAGCTGGAAGAGGGGAGGGAGGCTCTGCCCCTTAGGGCCTCCAGAGGGACCCCAGTCTGGCTGACACGTAGATTTTGGACATCTGGCCTCCAGAACTGTGAGAGAATAAACTTCTGTTTTTGTGGGGGTTTTTTAAGTTCGTGGTAATTTGTTGCAGCAGCCCTAGGACATTAATAGAACAGCCTATGTAGAAAAGGATGCTATTCCTGCAGCTTGGGTTCAGAGGCACTGGGTCAGCAGTAACCCAGTGGTCCTGTGGTTTCGGGGACCACGTTGCTAGCGGGTTGTCCCACATTATTAATGGTTGGTTTTCCCCGTTTGCTTAAAGTGATGGTTTGGAGGAAATGGCAACCGGGCCACACATCCGACCCCAGTCAGAGGGGACAGCTGGATCACAGGCTCTGAGGCTCTGCAGAACTTGGCCAGCAGTGTGTGTGAACAGGTGATGCAGGTGCAGAGACTGTGGGCCCCCTGGGATCCCCGGGAAGGAACTCCCCAACCAGGGCCTCCTCCAGCCGCCCACAGCCTCGGCCATTTCCTGGGATGTACGAGATCTGCAAAGCTGGGAAGCTAGGAGGAACCTCTGTCCAGGCCGAGGGTGGGTTAGAGGCTGTCAAAGCTCTGAACAGAGGGTGGCTTGCAGAGATCTAGAGGCTAGGACCTGATGGGCTGGGGGCAGTTGGAGGGCAGAGACAGAAGGCGGGAAGACCAGGGTTGTTCCGGACAGTAAGCATGGTGAGCGCGAGGCTGAGAGCAAGAATGACCCGGAAAGGAACCTTCTGGATGTGGCAAGAAGGGAAGCACTCCCCATCCTGGCACCTGGCAGGGACAGGAAAGCCAGCAGAAGGAACGGTCTCCACTAGCCTCACATGGATGGGTGACTTCCACATGCCATTGACTTTGCCCTCGTGTGTCAACAACTGGAGTGATCTTAGGAACCCCAACTTCCTGAGAACTTGAAAACTTCTGAAACTGGGCACCTTGACATTGCTTCATTCAGCTTCCCACGCGCTTTGAAGGGATGACTGGGGGTTTGCTCTGCCTTGTTTTTTGTTTTTTGTTTTGTTTTGTTACAGTTGGCCTAGCACCGTTCTCTTCCATTTTAAGAGAAAAGGAACAGAAATGTCTTGATGTGACATGTTTATGAATCTGGACTTGGTTTACCTTGGGGTAAGCCAAGGTGGTCCCCACAGGGCAGCAATGTCACCAGGCTGCAATCAGTCCTGTGGAGAAGTGTCTCCAGCAGCTTTTGAGATGCAAAGCGAGCCTGGATGCTGGTGTCTTGTCAGAGCCTGCCAACCACTATGACAGCTGAGCAAATATTCTTACAGCTCCCCGGAGGCAAAGATGCAGGCACAGCTCCAGGGATGCTGGGAACCCACCACCATGGGCTGTTAACTTACTGGTATCATTGTCATGACTTCCCAGTTTCGGAATGATCACCATCTCAGGTCTCCAAGGTTTGGATGTGTTTATTCTCGTTGGCTCTGCTCTTTGGTGCTCCCCCACTTACGCTGTTGCATTTGGTCATCATGGCCTTCCTCTAAGGTAAGTGTCATGGCAGTGCTGTCATCCTCATCGCCCTCACTCTGCAGGTCTGGGAGCCTGAGGCTGGGAGAGGCTGTAACCTTCACCAGGACACACAGCAGGAGGTGGGGAGCCAGGACCTGAATGCACTTTGGCCAGGCCCCAGCTCTGACAGGACGCACCAGATTTCAAGCCCGGGGGAAAGTCGGTAGGTCGTGAAGCCCCCGGATGACCATCATTCGTGTCCTGATGTGTGAGTTTCCTCTGGCTGAGTAGGTGCTGTGTATCCAGCAGAGAAGAGTCCCTGATGGATGATGGAACTCACCTGCGCAGAAACACAGGGTCAGGTTTGTCAGTCTGTCTGGCTTTTTTCTGTCAATAGTAAGTGACACTTGGAGAAAAGTTGGAATTCTGTCAACTTAAACTAACAGTGATTGTTCCAGGATGGTAGAGTTTGGGATGATGTTTTGCTTTCATTCTTGTGTTTTCTATATGATTTGAGCTCTTTAAAATTAGAATGTGTCCTGGGTTTCCCTGGTGGCACAGTGGTGAGAGTCCGCCTGCCGATGCAGGGGACACGGGGTCATGCCCCGGTCTGGGAAGATCCCACATGCCGCGGAGCGGCCGGGGGC
>NW_006796565.1:1312266-1318371 GCF_000442215.2 Lipotes vexillifer | reverse complement strand
ACATGCCGCGGAGCTGCTGGGCCCGTGAGCCGTGGCCGCTGAGCCTGCGCGTCCGGAGCCTGTGCTCTGCAATGGGAGAGGCCGCAACAGTGAGAGGGTGCGTACCGCAAAAAAAAAAAAAAATTAGAATCTGTCCTTTACAAAAGCAACAAAATCTTTTTTTAAAATCACTTGGCACAGTTTTGAAAAATAGTTTTCCCGAGCCCCAGTCTGTGTGATTCTGATTCTTTGGGCCTGGGGTTGGGCCAGGGCTGGGACCCAGTTAACTCATGTGGGCTGCCCACCTGGGGAACCCCTGGTGTTTCCCAAAACCTCCCTGCTGAAAGTCGCCTGGGTGCACAGACAAAGCCCCCAGGCCTCACCCCATCACCCTGGCGAGGCTCATCATCAGGGCAGGCTGGTCTAGACTCAGAATTCATCTCCCCCCGAGACTTTGGGGAGCTGGTGTCCAGCTCTGTATCCTGGAGGATGATGCAGCCAGGAGTCACCCACCAGATTCAGACCAAACCTGAGCTGGAAATAAGGATTGGGTCAGCCTGGTGGCAGCTGCGGCCAGCAGAAGGCCTGCCATCCATCCCTCCTGGAAGCTCAACTTCCTGCTCCCTCACCTGTGAGGGTTTGTCCCAACCGCATCATCTCAGGGGCCCTTTGGGGACATTTTCTCTGAAGAACAAATGATATGGGGACATATGTATACGTATAGCGGATTCACTTTGTTATACAGCAGAAACTAACACAGCACTGTAAAGCAATTATACTCCAGTAAAGATGTTAAAAAATAATCATAATAAAAATTTTTTTAAATAATAAAATAAAATAAGAACAAATGAGAACACTTAGGAGACATTAGGACAGAAGGGGCTCAACCAGGGAAAAGATGCTGGGATCCCATTTACAATTAACCTTCTGCACGTAATCCACAGTCACCAGACATTGACTGAGACTACACTGTCATGATTTAAACGACATAGATGAGGCGCGTGGCCAGCCGAGCCTCCCAGCACAAGAGTCAAGGCCAAGGTCGCTTCAGGCTGGGAAAATAAAACATGCAGCCCACAGCTCCCCTTAAAGAAGCAAAAGATGGTGAGGTGGTGGGATGTCTGGGTCCCCTGCCGTGGGAATTGGGGCTGCAGTTTCAGTGGAAGGAGCCGAAGTGAGGAAACCACCATCAGTCAGGCCCTGATTCCTCACCTGGCTTGGCTGCTGGAGACTGGTTTACCCCAGAACTGCAGACACTGGTCAAAGCAGATGGTGGGGATGGCTAAAGAGCTATCCTGAAATGGCAGTGGCCACAACTCAACAGTGGAAACAAAACCCTCCCTTCTGAAGTGGAGGATTGAAGATCGCTGTGGACTGAACTGTGCTCCCCTAAATCCGGGTGTTGAAGCCCTAACTCCCAATAAGGGATGGCAGTTGGAACGGGCCCTCTGGGAGGTAATCAGGTTCAGATGAGGTCATGAGGGTGGGCCCCCCACGGTGGGATTGGTGTCCTTATAAGAAGAGACACCAGGGATCTCTCACTTCCTTGTGAGGAGAGAGCGAGAAGGTGGGGCTGTCTGAAACCTGGGGAGAGGGCCCTCACCAACATCCCAACCCCGCTGGCACCCTGATCTTGGACTTCCAGCCATTAGAATGATAAGAAATGTCTATTGTTTAAGCCCCCCAGTCTGCGTTACTTTGTTATGGGGGCCAGAGCTAAGGCAAAGATGACCAGAGAACAATTATTGGGATGTTTGACACTTTTCTTTTTAAAAAGCACTGCTGGGACTTCCCTGGCAGTCCAGTGGTTAAGACTCCACACTTGCACTGTGGGGGGCATGGGTTCCGTCGGGGAACTAACATCTCACATGCCGGGCAGTGCAGCAAATAAATAAATAATACATAAATTTTAAAAATAAAAAGTTGGGCTTCCCTGGTGGCACAGTGGTTGAGAGTCCGCCTGCCGATGCAGGGGACACAGGTTCGTGCCCCAGTCCGGGAAGATCCCACATGCCGCGGAGCGGCTGGGCCTGTGAGCCATGGCTGCTGAGCCTGCACGTCTGGAGCCTGTGCTCTGCAACGGGAGAGGCCACAACAGTGAGAGGCCCGCATACCGCAAAAAAATAAAATTAAATTAAAAAATAAAAAAATAAAATAAAAAGCACTGCTGTTCAGGAGGTTACCTTATGATCAGGCCTACAAGGAACCACATCAGGTAGAAAATCATCAGTGGCTGAACGCCCCTTCCCACTCCTGAGAGAACTTTCCAGAACCGCCATCTGTATTGTGGGAGGCACCCCTTCTTCCTGTGTGAACACCCACAGGTGTCTCTCCCACAAAGCCGGTCATAACAGGAGAATGTGAAGGGAAGGGGCAAGGATGGTTAGGGTGGGTGAGTTAATACGATATTTCATCCTTGGTATCCCCACCTGATTTCTCAGTAAAACCCAGACAGTTTTTACGGTTTTATGAGCTACTGGGGGCTTCTCAGAACATGAGCCCGTGGAAGGGTGTAGGGGACACTTATATTCAGCCAGAGCCTCTTCATTACCTGACTCCCTCTCGTAACTGCCTGGGCCTGTCCCACACCCCCAACAACGTGCCCCCTTCATCCCAGTAAACGGCTCTTCACGAGCCTCTGAAAGTCTTTCTGGGTTTGTTTTGGCTACCAAGTCTCCCCGCCAGCACTGAGGCCTCTAGCTGGGTGACCCCGGAGCCCCTGGGTTCCAGCCAGGGCACAGGCCTGGGGTGCAGGACTTAGGGGCACCAGACGCTTTGTAATCGAGAAAAGTATTTTAATGCAATATGCTAAAAAATCAAAATGAATGCCAAAAAATGATGAACAAAGTACCGAAAGTTTAAATAAAACCAGGATCCTCCAGTTGCAACAAAAGGACATAAATGGTCCACGTCCCAGGCCTGGTGAGTGAGCTCAGGGTCAAGCCTCAGAGCCAGGTTCTGGGCCCAGCCAGCCAATCAGTCCTTCTCACGGAGCTCCTTCCCAGGAATCAGAGCCTCAGCATCGCTGCAGGCCACAGCACCAGCCCCTTGAAGCGACGTGAAATGTCAACCCTGGGAGCATTCCAGGGATCCCTGCTCCTAGCACTTAAAACATATACAGTGCCGAGCCACTGTGTTTTTGGTTTTTGATTTCCAGCCCATTACCAATTGATACTTTGCCCAATACAATAAAAAATAAATTTCTAGAAAAATGACATACAAAATGTAAGCCAACTTTTTAATTATATTTTATCATATATTATATTATTGCATTCAGCAGATAATTACTCGTTCAAATGCCTGTCATGTTCCTAAACACCTGCTCTCAATCTCTCAGCTTACCTGGTCATTAGCAGCCCATGCCCCAGCTTGCCCTCAGGCCATGTACTGACGACCACAGATCTGGTTCAGGCCCTGCCTGGCCCAGCTTCCCTTCCAGAAAGCAGGGGGTTCGAGGTTGGTGGTGGGGGGAGGGGGGAGGCGTGTCCTGGGGCTCAGTGGGGGCCGAATGTGTCCCCATCTCTATTCACATGCAAGTCAGAAATCATTGGGTTTTCGTCCCTCGAAAGGCCCATCAGCAGTTTGTCCCCAGTGTTGGAAGCTGCATCCCGTGTGCTTCACAAGATCAAGGACAGGGAGACTGAGGGCTACAGGGAGTCTCCCCTTCCACCCCATCACCTGCACCATCACTTTCCTCTTTCCCAATCCAGATCCTATTGGCTAACTCCGGAAGCCCTTCCGGGCTGGAGCCCAGATCAGGGGACTCTCTGCCTGCAACCTCGGAGGCTTGGTGTCTCCGCCTTGTCACCCCGCAGCTGGAACAGCTGGGCAGCTTCCCCCGGGCTCAGCCTGCCAGGCCAGGGAGACCCTGAACCTCTCCTTCCCTGAGCAGATGCAAGATGCTCAGCAGCAAAGGTGCCTGGGGCTCCTTTCTAGGAAATCAGATGCCAACAAGGGGTCAGAGATTAATGGGCATAAGAACACTACCACTGAGAGAACAGCCATCTTTCATTGAGGACTTACGTGAACAGGCAATGAGGCAAATGCCTTTAACAATGATCCAATCTCACCCTTACGACTGTGAGATGGGCATTATTATCAGGCCCATTTTACAGATGAGGAAATAGAGATGTAGGTGACTTGCCCAAAGGCTCAGAGCATGAGTGACAGAGCTGGAATCCTCCCATGTGACCCCCATGTGGGTCTCTTCTCAGAGCAAAGCCGAGTGGAGCCGGCCAGGGGACACCCAGGTGGGAAAGACAATGTGTGCCTCACCAGGGACACTCTTCTGGTGGCAGCCCCTGTGGTCAGCCCTGGCCCTCTGGTGGCTTCTCTGTCACCAAGCCACCAGCCACCTCAATCCTGCTCCCCTGGGCACCAAAGACCAAGACTTTCCCTTCAGTGGGACTCTCCCAGACATGAGGGAGAGCTATGCAAGATAAGATGGGAAAGGCAGCGCGGCCGAGTGTGAGCCTGGAACGCAGGCAGAGGAACTCGGACTCTGCCCTGTTCCCCGGGGAAGGGAGGGAGGTGTCATTAGGGCTGTGCCTGTGACAGCAGGGAGAGATGTAGCAGGAGATGGCACAGCGGGGGTCCAGGTGCAGAGAGGCAGCCTGAACGGGGTTCAGGGGGGAGCAGGTGGTGGTGGGAGGAGACCCCACCCAGGCCACCGCAGGGGAGTGGCAGGCCCTGAGGCTGAGGAACAGACAAGTGACAGTCCCCTCTCCGAGGGCCTCACACAGACCTCTCTACCCCTTCAGCCCTTTCCACGTTGGTTTCCTAAACACCATGGATATGAACTCACTTTCCAAAACCCACTCTGCCCAGTTCAAATTGCCTGCTGAGGTGGCAACATTCCACCAGGGCATCCTCCAGCAGGGTGACCGGCTACCCACGCACAAAAGTAGCATGAAGGGCCGACATCAATAACGCGCTGGAGTCCAGAATTGGCCCCGAAGAGCGAGGGCTCAGGGGCAAGGACCGCAGCGAGGAGCCCCCTCCAGAGGACCCAGGCAGGAGCAGGAGAGGGCCTGTCCTGTGAGCTGCAGGGGCTGGGGCAGGGCAGCAGCAATGGCCCAGCCGTCCCCTCAGGGCACGCACATGGCTTCGCTTTGTAAAACGGGGCTTATATCTTGAGAAAATTACACAAGTCATCATCTAATACGCGGGCTGGGACAGTAAAAATTCAGCCTCCTTTCTGGGACTCAGACTGCCAGACTCAGGCCCCTCCAGGTTTCGTAGCAAGTCTCTTAGGTAAGAATGTGCCAGGTGGAGCCTTACTGGGAAATGATCCAAAGGCCTCACACATTCTCAGCCATGTGTGGGAGAAACAGAAAAGCCACGGCCAGGACTCGGCAGAGGGGCTGGGCCCAGCACATCCATGCAGAGTGTTTCCAGATGCGTCATGTGATTCTCACTAAAGGTGGGCTGATTAGCCCATTTGTTTTATTTATTTATTTATTTATTTATTTTAATAGAAAAGACTCTGATTTTTTTTCTTTTAATTTATTTTATTTATTGGGTCTTCGTTGCTGCATGCAGGCTTTCTCTAGTTGCAGCAAATGGGGGTTACTCTTCATTGCAATGCATGGGCTTCTCATTGCAGTGGCTTCTCTTGTTGCAGAGCACGGGCTCTAGGCGCACGGGTTTCAGTAGTTGTGGCACGTGGACTCAGTAGTTGTGGCTCGCGGGCTCTAGAGCACAGGCTCAGTAGTTGTGGCGCACGGGCTTAGTCGCTCCACGGCATGTGGGGTCTTCCCGAACCAGGGCTCAAACCCGTGTCCCCTGCATTGGCAGGTGGATTCTTAACCACTATGTCACCAGGGAAGGCCTCGGCCCATTTTAAAGATTAGGAAACTGAGGTCCACAGAGATCAGCAATGGGTGATGCAGAGGTAAAAATCAGAGCCAAGATTGAGTTCCAGTTCTTTAAAGGCCTAGAAAATTATTCTCTGCTTTGGAATTGTGTTGTCCACTGCAGACAAAGCACGTTGGCTTTCTCAGAGACCACCTTCTCCTGGGAAGCGTCTCCTTTCAGTTAAAATTGAAATATGAAAGCCTACACAAGCTCTCACATGGCCCAGGTAGAGGGGAGGTTGGTGTTCTGAGAAGCGCCCCCAGAATCCAC
>NW_006796565.1:1289851-1312235 GCF_000442215.2 Lipotes vexillifer | reverse complement strand
CTCTTCCGAGAGGTTCCCCCTGTTGGCACCATGGAGGGCTTGGGACAGCCTGCCTGCTCCCTACCCACCGGGACCAGTTCCAATGTCCCCTGTGTTTTCTCTGCTGATGAACCAATGGGAGGCCCTGCTCCACCCCCACCCCATTCGGGGCTAAACAGAAAGACAAGAGGGAATGAGCAAATGTCACCTCTGAGAGCAGGTGCTGACCTGAGGCCCTAGGGACTCTCGGGGGATGTCTACCCAGACCTGAAGAGGGAGGGGAAGTGCCTGGCACGTGGTAGACAAAAACGTGTTATTGATGAGAAAGATGCCAGACAGTGGGAAAGAAAGCCATTCTCAGGTTCCACGTGAGGTGAGTGCCAAGAAGTTTGAAGGAGTGATTCGGAGTGCAGCAAACAACTAAGATTAATTCGTAAGATAATTCCTAAAACAGAACTGTGCCTTCCAGGACAACAAGGACTTCACGGTAAACTCAGAGACGACTGGGACTTGGAGAGACCTGGATGACCACCTGACCACCTTCCCCATCCCCAACTTTTGTGGAGAGGCTGTTAGGAGCCTCTGATCACTCCACAGGTGGGTCCACACTTCCAGATGAGGACGGGAAGGGCTGGCTAAGCCGCAGCTTTGGGTGGGAGAGTGCAGCCGAGATGGGGCTGCTTAAATTCTCCTGCAGAGGAAGGAAAGCAACAGTGCGAATGAACTAAGATTGTCCCAGAAGATAGCAGAGATATGCTTCAAGCGTACACCCAGCCTATTATAACCTGCCGATACCAGGTGCAGAGGCTACAGTGATAGTTTAAAAAGTAATAATTTCCCAGACTGATCACTGTATTCACAAAATCCAGCCAGCTGTCCAGGGCACTGTTCCAATGGAGGAAGGAAAAGTCCTACAGGATGTAGGACAATTTTACCCCCCAAGAAACACGCAGGAAATGAAAGAGTCTGAACATTGGCTCTGGCCAAGGTGGGACGGGACTCCAGGGCCCTGCAAATGAGAGCATGGCCTCAGGGGCAGAAGACCTGGGGTTGACGTGGGCTGCCAGTCACTAAGCCTCTATTTCTTCACCTACAGGACTGGGGCAACAGTGCTGCCTTAAACATCACTTGACTGTGAAGATTACATTAGATGAGGTATATAAAAGTGTGCTTTGCAAATTGTAAAGTACCTACGAATAAATATATAAGACCTTTAAAATAAGAAATGTATCTCTACCCACTCTTAAGGCACCAACTCTCTCAGAGATAACAATGAAAACTGAAACAAAATACAACACACCAGAAGCACGGCAAAAACACAGACTTTATGTCCTACCAGAATCCAAGGACCTGAATTTAGTTCGCAGTCTCAGCTTGTCATCTGTGTGACCTTGGGCAAGTCATTTCCCTCATTTATAAAACAAGGAAGAAGGAACTGGAAAACCGCCAGGGTCCCTTCTAAGCCAAAAGTTTTATGAATCTGTACTCTGTGCTACCTGCATAAGCTTCTGGGGAAAATGCATCAAGTAGTATTTCCTATGAAATCACCATGAGCTAGAAATTGCTTTACACATTTGCTTTGCAATTTCTTTTCTCCTTCTATCCCATCTCTGTCTGCTGGAGTATTGTCTATCATACACCTAGAGTAGCAAAACGATATAATTAATAAGGTTAAATTAATAGATAGATGCTGACTTTTGTGCCTCACAAGGAGATAATATACCTTTTTCTCAAAGGTATATTGATGGAGCATTTGCAAAAACTTATACTTACTTGTCCAAAAAGATAACTCCTCTAAATTACAAAGAGCAGAAATTGTACAAGCCATTCTCCAAACCACAAAATCCAACAAAAGCTAGACTGAAATGCTGGAAGCCTGAAAACCAAAAGTAGGTAGATAGATGATAGATAGATAGATAGATAGACAGACAGCCCATCTGAAAACTAAAATAGTCTTCCTTTTGGGTTCAGAAAATGAATTACAAATACAACAGAAAATTAGAACATGACTTGTCAAAACTTATACCATCAAAGCTGTGTTTGGAGGTAAATTCATAATATAAAGATGCCTTCATTATTAAAATAAAACAACACAGTTTCCACTTCTGGGATGACTGAGAGAGTAACTCCATGGAACCAGCAAAGGTGGCAAAAACTATTTAAAAAAAAAAAAAAAAAAGAACAACCATTTAAAGTCTCTGGGAACTGTCCTAAGGGCATATGACAAACAAAGAAACATCTACTCAACAAAATCTACTAAAACTCAGTGAGAACAGCAAAGACTGTGGCATTTCAGCCACAAGCTGCTCTCTCTCCCTCCACATGGGTGTGGCCAAGAAGTCGGGGCTCCCTCACCCTTCAAATCCTAATAAAGGCTTACATATCTTACCAGGAGGGACAGGCCACCAGCATTTCTCATTCCCCCCAATTCCAAGTCGAGAAGGCTAAATTCCTGGTGAGTGTGACTGAGAGGTCGGGACAGCCTTCCTCCTGGCCACTGTCAGGGGACAGAGGCTCTACCCCAGGCCGGGCAGGCCCAGAGGACTGGGCCCCCAACCGCCGGACCACAGCTTGCTCATGGGGCACAGTTTCCAAGAAGAGGCAAGCTGAGGAGGCCAGGGGCACCCAGAACTAGAGCTCAGAGGGTTTGCACCGGGGAGATTCAATCCATGAGAAAAGCTCTCTGAAGTGCTCCCAAAGGAAATGACTTGAGAAATTCATGCCTGAGGGCACTCTTGAAAACAACAGCCTCTCTTTTTTTTTTTTTTTTTTTGGCGGTATGGGGGCCTCTCACTGTTGTGGCCTCTCCCATTGTGGAGCACAGGCTCCGGCCGTGGCTCACGGGCACAGCCGCTCCGCGGCATGTGGGATCTTCCCGGACCAGGGCACGAACCCGCGTCCCCTGCATCGGCAGGCGGACTCTCCACCGCGCCACCAGGGAAGCCCCAACAGCCTCTCTTAATTAAGAACAATAAGCCAAACCCAAGGTAGATAGTTCACCAGAGAGAACCAGGCAAAGAGACAGCCAGGAGCCCATGCTACTCTCTCACTTCATCCCAGCTTCCCTGTTCCCACCCTCCCTTTCCTCAAGTCCATTCTCTACGTCTGCGTCTTTATTCCTGACCTGCCCCTAGGTTCATCAGAACCTTTATGTGTGTGTGTGTGTGTGTGTGTGTTAGCATACGGTATTTGTTTTTCTCTTTCTCACTTACTTCACTCTGTATGACAGACTCTAGGTCCATCCACCTCACTACAAATAACTCAATTTCCTTTCTTTTTACGGCTGAGTAATATTCCATTGTATATATGTAAGGCTCTAAAATTGATTGTGGTGGTGGATGCACAATTCAGGGAATACACTAAAAACCATTGAGCTGGTCACTTTATTTTTTTATTTTTAAAAACATTTTATTGGCCTATAGTCGACTTACAATGTTGTGTTAGTTTCAGATGTGCAGCAAAATGATTCAATTATACATATACATATATTCGTTCTTTTTCAGATTCTTTTCCCATATAGGCTAACACAGAATACTGAGTAGAGTTCCCTGTGTTAGAGCTGTGCACTTTAAATGGATGAACTATATGATAGGTGAATTGCATCTCAACAAAATTGTTAATAAAAAAGGAATACAAAAAGTGAATGACCTCCATATTCATCGCAGTATTCTTTCAAAGAATCCAGTCTTAAGAAAGAAAATAATGCAATAAAAACAAAACTAAATGACTTGGACAATTGAAAAGATGATGGAATTAATTTTTAAAATTAATTTTTGGACATCTTGCCACTCCTGTTTCTCTTTAAAACAGTCCGGATTTCTACAAAATGGTTTCAAGTGCTCCCTGAAAAACCATCATTTCTAAAGACCTTCCCTTATTTGACTCTGACTTTGAATGGAAAAGAATTTCCACTAGATGTTCCCAGGAGAGCATCTGTTCCCTCAGAGTCCTGCTGTATCTTCTTCCTCTGAGTAATTCCCTATCAAGTGCCCCACAGGTGGGGCTGCCCATCCTGGGTTTTGCAGTTCCACCATCAATATGGGCCACACCCAGATGTGATACAAGTGCAGCTTCCCAGACAGCCTGGGAGAAGCCAGCACTCAGCTCCAAAGGCTTCTGGTCAGATCCCAGCCCTGGCAAAGAACCTCATTTTCCCAAAGATCCTTTGGACTAGGTCACCACGCATCACAGTGTGATCAGAGGGATGTGAAACTACCTGCCTGAAGAAGAAATTCTCTCATTCAGGAACCTCAGGTCCATTAGATTCTGTCACTTACTAGGCAGGTCATTTGGCCTCTCTGACCCTCAGTCTCTTCATCTGTGCAATGGGTGTACTATTGTAAGGATTAAGTAAAATATTGTATGTGAGAGTGCTTGGGACCTACTTCCTTTCTTCCTCAACTGTGGGCCAGGGGCTCACACCACTTTCCTGTCCTTTCCTTTGGCTGCCTTTACTCCTGTTGGGGAGGAAGAAATTTTTCTCTACCCTTCTAGGTTCTTCTGGCAGGTCTAAGAAATAAATTGACATGAGAAAGATTAATAGGAGAAAATCAAAAGTTTAACAACGTATATACATGGGAGAGACCCAGGAGAACTGAATAACTCACCAAAATGGCCAAAGTCCTCACTTTAAATGTCACCTTCAGCTAAAGACAGCAGAGGATGTTGGGAGTAGTGGTTTGGGACTTCGAAGGGGAGAAAGGCAATTCACCTGGAGATGGAAAAGCACATGTTTAGTAAATAAATGTTTGTGGGCCCTGCAGAGACAATGGGACACAGAGTAGACTCTGATCTCTAAGTGTTCCCCTACCACACCTAGTTTGTATTCTCTGCAGACGGTCTGGTGATAGCTCTAGTCCTGTAATAGGCCCACTATCTAAATTTTTCAGGCGATTAGGGGGGGAGGTCAGGTTTCTTCCTGAGTCTTTGGGCCTTGATAATTTTCAGCTTGAAATAATCTACATGCCAGAGACATTTTTGGGTGAGAAATTTTGTTTCCTACACTCCAAACAGACTCGACCCCATGCTTAGAGGTGGCCTGGGTTCCAAGGAACCCCAGGGTCTCCAGTTAAAGGCTACTTAGTCTGACAAACTTAAATTCAACCAAAGGTGAGTGACCCAGAAAGTAACAACCACATCCAATGAAATGGATAGGGACCATCGGGCCCCTGCCTCTTTTGTCTGCTGTCTGGGTTATGGAACCGAACTTAGCAGCCACAGCAGGGCTGGTGAGAGGTGATGGATGCCAGGCGCTGGATACCCTTGACTAAATCCGATACCCACTGGTGTTTATAAACCCAGCTTCTGGTGATCTTCTCTGAAAGCCAAAACTCTTGGTCAGGTTGGAGGAAAATAATCCAATGTCCAACCCAAGACACAGCAACAGTCCCATCATCACTCCCCACATGAACCTGCTTCATCCAGCAGGGCACTGGCACAGCGGACTGTTTAGCTGCCACCGCCGGTTCTCTCTGGATTGAGCAACAGAGCACAGAGATCTTCCGAGAGCCCACCCAGAAATTTGCCCTGGTGAAGCCCCCGCTGCCTGGGGAGAATGTGGGGAGCGGGGAGGACTTGGGAGTCAAGGTGAAATCTTAGAGCAGGGGGACACTCAGGCCACATCTCCTGCTGCTGATGGCAGGTGGACATGGTGCCCTCGGACCAGGCCACCAGACAAGGTCTAAGACAGCTGCTCTCCCGGGGAGGTCCGGAGCCCATTAGAGGTGCAGCAGTCCTGCAGTTAGCCTGATTTTTCTCTCTACACAGCTGTGAAAAGGCAGTTTTTCAGGCCCACAGCAGAGCCTGGCACCTCTGCAGAGCCAGGGGCAGAGAAGGGGACTCTGGTGCAAGAGTACTGCTGGGGAGGCTGAGGTCTCAGCAGGATGGGAGGTCTTCAGCCTTCTGACGCTTCTGTTCCTGTGCTCTGGGGCCTGGTCACTGGGGGCTCTTCCCTCCTCTGACTCTGTCATGGATTGAATCATGTCCCCTCAAAAGATATGGTGAAGTCCCAACCCTTGGTACCTGTGAAGGTGACCTTATTTGGAAATAGGATCTTTGCAGATGGTTCTAGTGAAGTTAAGATGAGCACCAGGGTAGGCCCTTAATCCAATATGATTGGTGTCCTTATAAGCGGAGCAGATTGAGCACAGAGACACACAGGGAGAATGCCACGTGACGATGGAGATTGAAGCTGCAGGGAGAAGGCAAGGAAGGATCCTACCCAGAGTCTCCAGGGAGCACATCCCCGCTGAATCCTAGCCTCTAGGATTCAACACAACTCCCTCACTGGGCTCCAGCATGAACCTCCAAGTCAAGAGACTTCTAGTTATTTCTACTTTTTTCAACAGCAGGAAGAAAACAACTTGGATCTGAAAAGCAGAGGGAGAATTAAGGAACTAAGAGACTGGATTTCTGTTGTCTTAAGCCACCCAGCACACAGGGCTTTGCTGCAGCTAACACGGGCCCCAAATTCTGAAGCCTAATCCCACCCATCACTTCTATCCACATCCCATGGGGACACAGAGATGGTGGGAGGGTCTGAGAATCCACGCTGGAGAAGGAAGTCAGCTGGGGGTGAGGGAAGTGGTCCAGGGGTGCGCAGGACAGGAGAGGGTGGGCACGATGGAGAAAGACAAGGGGGTGCTGTCTCCTGGCAGAGCGGGGCCCCAGAGAGTGGAATCAGGTAAACAGAGGAAGCCTCAGATCCTTTCCAGCTGTGGACTCCCAAATGGCTGGGCCTAGGATCAAATCGTCTCCACTCTGCTTTTTTGAAACCCTGGAGTTCCTGCCAACAGAACAAAAAGAAAGCCCCAAACACACCTATTTCCTTTCTCAACATATATTTGATAACCCCAGTGTCCTGCCTTTCCCCAGACTATAAATGACTGCCTCCCCCCAACCCCCAGCCAAGCTCACTCCGGGTTCAACACGACTCTCTCACTGCATCCCGCCTGAACCTCCAAAGCCAGGAGAGTTCCAGTTACTCCTACTTTTCCAGCAATGGGAGGGAAAAAAACAACTTGGATCTGAAGAGCAGAGGGAGAATTAAGAAAGTGCCTCAGCTCCAGGCATTTATTTTTTTCACCGCTAACTGGGCAATGAATAATTTATAGCCAAGAATGTTTGTAGGGGGATAAAACTGTTGACAAGTCAAGAAAAACCTCTTAGCAGCCTAACGGAGCAATCCATCTTCAAGAAGCACGTTTCAAATGCACAGTGTGTGAAGATGCTGGTTGAGGTTGTTTCCTTTCTCCTCTTTTTTTTTTTTTCCTTTTTTTATCTATATGGAAATCGGTGGGTGCTGAAATATATTTCACTTCAGCATGAACTGGGGCTGAATGATATCTCAGGCAAGAATTAAATCATCGCTTGATACTGCAAGAAATAAACACCAAGCCAGGCAGAGGCCCTCGGCGCCCGCAGGGGGGGAGAGCAGGGACTTCTGGGGAGCTGAACAGAGGCGTTGGTATTCCATGCAGGACAGCATGCAAAGCCCAGGTTCAGACTCACCGGAGCAAGGGGGTGATGGATCCGGGAGAATGTTCCTCGGGGAGGGCCCCAAGCAAAGTGGTGGTGATTATACAGCTGAGACCTCCTCGTCTTTGAAGAGCCGGCATCCTCCCCAAGTCCTCCTAGATCTGGGCATCAGGAGGTCACTGTGAGGACTTTGTGACATCGGTGGTTGGACCGAAGACAGTACGCCAAGAATCCTGACAGCTACAGGGTCAGTCCTGTATCAAGCACCTACCATGTTCCAGGGCCAAGCTCCCTTCTGGAGATCCTGTTGCTCAGTCCTCATGTTGGCTCTCTGGTTGGTGCTAACTGGGCAGTTGGATCACTGCATGGCCCTTCCTCTGCTCCAGCAGGGCAACTTGGGAGCCAGAGCTCCCGGAGGACTTGTAACATTGCTAAACATCACACAGGTACAGGATGATAGAACCTGGCCTTGAACCTATGTCTCACCCACATGCTTATTCATCTCCTATGGTCTTATGGAGGCTGACTTGGTTTTCCAGAAATCGGCAGGTATTAGGATGCCCCCCCCCCATATTCTCATCCCCTCAATGCTCCCCCTACCTGCTTTGGGCCCCTGACTGACCAAGGTTCGAGTGGTTCAGTAGGCTGAGACCCAAGTCTAGACCACAGCCAAGCAGCTCCCCTGGGGACAGGACAGGTGAGGTTGGCACCATTCCTCGTAACTGTATTAGTAATCTGTTGCTGTGTAACAAATGACCCCACACTCAGCAGCTCTAAAACAACAAGCATTTTCTACCTCACGGTTTCTGTGCACTTGGATCCCAGGGGCAGCTTGTCTGAGTCCTCTTGTTCAGGGCCTCTCACAGGGCTGGAACCGAGGCGTCTGCTGGGGCTGCAGTCATTTCAAGGTTCAACTCTCAGCTCACCGACATGGCTGCTGCCAAGGTTCCATTTATCACAAGGTGTTGGATTCATGGCCTCGGTTCCTCACTGGCTGTTGGCTGGAGACATCTCTCGGTTCTTGGCTATGTGGACCCCTCCATAGGGCAGCTCACAACATGGCAGCTGGCTTCCCTCAGAACCAGCAAGAGAGCAAGAATCACCCATAAAGGAAGCCAGAGACTTTTGTAACGTAATCTCCAAGTGACACCCCATCAGGTGTGCCTTATTCTTTCATTAGAAGCAAGTCACCATGTCCAGTCCACACTAAAGCAGAGGGCATTACATGATGGCATGAATGACCGGGAGGCTGGGATCGTTGGCCGCTGTCTTGGAAGCTGCCTACCACAATAACCAGCTGTATTTGTTATCTAGTGCTGCATAACAAATTAGCCCGAAGCTTCATGGCTTAAAACAGCAGTAATTGTTTATCACCTCTCACAGGCTCTGTGGTCAGGAATTCAGGAGCAGCTTGGCTGGACAGTCCTGTCTAGAGGTCTCTCATAGGACTGCAGTCAGATGTCAGCCAGGGCTACAGTCTTCTAAAGGCATGGCTGGGGCTGGAAGGTCCACTTCCAAGCGGCCCACTCACATGGCTGGCAAGTTGATGCTGCCTGCTGGTGGGAGTCCTCAGTTCCTTAGCACATGGGCCTCCCCACAGGGCTGCCTGAACGTCCTCACAGCATGGTGGCTGCCTTCCCAGGGCCTGCAATCCAAGAGATCAAGGCAGAAGCTACGGTGCTTTTATGACCCAGCCTCAGTGTTCAGTCACACACAATCACTTCAGCAGTGTTCTAGTGGTCACACAGGTCAGCCCTGTTCAATGACAAAGTGGACCACACAAAGGCTTGAATACCTGGAGACGAGGATCACTGGGGGCCATCTCATAAGTCAACTACCACATCAACAGGGCAAGCCCACCACAGAGTGGAATCATAGTCCTGCAGCCAGGCTGAAAAGGGTACTGAACCCAAAGCCCAGGCATATCATACTCTCTGTAGTTTTCCTGAATGTGACTGGCTCTCTTGGGCCCACGTCTTTGTGATCTTCCCTCTACTTGTCATGCTTTCTCCCACAGCAAGCTCCTACTTAACCTACAAAGCCCAATTCAAATGTTACCTCCTCCATGAAGTCTTCTCTATTCCTCATACTACTCCCCTGACCTACCCCACCCACGGCATGGCTGTCTCCCCCTCTGTGGGTCCCTATGCAGCTTTTTAAATGCCTTTATTGTCAGCCCATATCTCAGCATCTGTCTGCTTACCCCATGTGCCTGAGATTCCAGGAACCACATACCTTCACCTGTGGATCCTGAGCATCTGGCCAGCCCACCCACAGTGGGCACTCAGTCACTGTAGGATGGAACCAATTAAATGACTTGCCACAGCTGCAGCTGGTCAGCTCCAGAGCTGCGCTGAGGCCAGAGGCAGGTCTCCTGCCTCCTCGGCCCTTTCCCACAGATAGTTGTGGGGCGCTTTAAACACATGTCCTGGGGCGAGCACCTCCCTGGAGCCCTCCCTCAGGCCCTGCCCTCCCCCAGGGCCCCTGGTGGGGACCACCCTGGGCTGCCATCCCAGCTCCAGGAAGCACCCCCCCTGCTCTTCATCCAGAACCAATACACGCCACCTGATCCCCACCTGCCTCGCTCCCTCCTGCGGGGTCCATGGTAAACCTTGCCCCCAATGCTCCACCAAAGCTTAGCACAGGCTCTGACCCAGTGGAAGGTCCTCACGGGGTGGGGGCAGAGGGCAGGCGAGGAGTCCAAGATGGGGCTGAATGTGATCGATGAGAAAGTTTCAAACCAGAGGCCTTCCCGCTGCCCTGTGGGAAGATCTGCCTTCCTGCTTCTGGGAGGACTCGACCTATTAAATGCACAGATGCTCAGAGAGGTTCACTGCACCTAGAGACGCATTGGTCACCTGAGCAGCTTTGTAACCAGGACTGGGCAGGAGGCTCGGTCCCCTCAGTCCTTCCTTCCTCCCCTTCATCACCTGATGGAGAGGAAGACTTGCAGCTCAACAACACAGCACAGTTAGCCTGGAGGACCCATGCACGTGGGCTTTTCTGGAGGGTGCTCCCCACAAAGAACAAGGGTGTCCCAGCCTGGGACACAGAGTAGCCCAAGGGGGAGGCAAGACAGAGCCAGAAGGGTGTGGAGAAAAGGGAACACTCTTGCACTGCTGGTGGGAATGTGAATTGGTACAGCCACTATGGAGAACAGTATGGAGGTTCCTTAAAAAACTACAAATAGAACTACCATATGACCCAGCAATCCCATGACTGCGCATATACCCCACGAAAACCATAATTCAAAAAGAGTCATGTACCACAATGTTCATTGCAGCTCTATTTACAATAGCCCGGAGATGGAAACAACCTAAGTGTCCATCGTCGGATGAATGGATAAAGAAGATGTGGCACATATATACAATGGACTATTACTCGGCCATAAAAAGAAACGAAATTGAGTTATTTGTAATGAGGTGGATAGACCTAGAGGCTGTCATACAGAGTGAAGTAAGTCAGAAAGAGAAAGACAAATATTGTATGCTAACACATATATATGGAATTTAAGAAAAAAAATGTCATGAAGAACCTAGCGGTAAGATGGGAATAAAGACACAGACCTACTAGAGAATGGACTTGAGGATCCGGGGAGGGGGAAGGGTAAGCCGTGACAAAGCGAGAGAGAGGCATGGACATATATACACTACCAAACATAAAATAGATAGCTAGTGGGAAGCAGCCGCATAGCACAGGGAGATCAGCTCGGTGCTCTGTGACCACCTAGAGGGGTGGGATAGGGAGGGTGGGAGGGAGGGAGACGCGAGGGGGAAGGGATATGGGAACATATGTGTGTGTGTGTGTGACTGATTCACTGTTATGAAGCAGAAACTAACACACCATTGTAAAGCAATTATACTCCAATAAAGAAGTAAAAAAAAAAAAAAAAGACAGAGCCAGAACAGGGTGGGGGAGGAGCTGGGGGGCAGAAAGGAATAGAAGGCTGGGGCTGGACCGAAAGACCCCCAAAGGCAGCCCCTCTAGAGTCAGCAAGCAACCCTTGGGCTCAAGTGTTTTTCCATCACTGGCCCCTTCATGGAGTCTTTCGGCCTGTGCTCCAGCTCTCCACGGGACACCTGGCAGGGTGATGCGATTTGGGATTCTGTAGATCTGGGGGAATGGCATTTTGTTTTAATATCTCACTACTCATCTGGATATAAACCAGGTTTAAAAGCCCCTACTCTGAAGGTAAAACCACTAACCCCAATTTTCTGATACAAAATCCCCATTTCATAGAACTTAGCAATGACGGTAATTTATACAAAAATGGAAATCGTTCTGTTTTTCTACCTATTAAGTTCTTGATACAAATTAATTTACATATTTAAAAATCTGTTGACGAATCTGGTGATCCAGTTTGAGGTCTTGCAATGCTCTGCCACTCTCTGCGCCAAGGGTTTCTGGGTTGTTAAAAAAGAGGACGGAGAAGGCCAGCTTCAGAAGCACCTCCAGAATGGACACTTACAACGGCTTCTTCCAGATGGGTTTACACTGATCCCACTCATTCATTTCCTCTCATTTCACTTCATGTATAGCGGCCTCAGAGTCTGCAGAAGCAGCCAGAGGATTAGGCCTGAATATTTGATGTCCCTGGACTGAAGGGCCACGTCTGGAGTCCGTGCTGGTCTTGGTCATGTTTCCAGATCTATTACAGTCCTCTCTTCTAGACCAGCCTGTGTGTGACAGCAATGGTGGGTCTAGGCTTCCTTACTGTTATGCATCCCTCGTTTGGCCCAGTGCCTGGCACACAGGAGGTGCCCAAGAGTATGTCCCCTCGTGACCCCTGTCAGGGCTCCCTGGACGCCAGCTGCCCATCTACCGTGTGACAGGGCAATGCCTCACCCCTGACGACACGTGAAGCCCTCAGAGGAAGGGGCCAGTCACAGCCCTCCCCAGACGGTGAGCGCTGGGAGCTGGCTTGTGTCCCCTCTGTGCAGCACCCCCTGCCCCTGAGGCCCACCTCAGGGGGCTTCAGAGGTGGCTCAGAGCACAAACACCCCACGCCATCATTCCCTCCAAATCCCCTCAGGTGACAGATACCGCCCAGATGGCAAACGTTGTGCAGCCAAAGATGTCATGACCAGCTACGTATCGTTTCTCAAGGTGGCCCCTGGGAGGAGCGCTCCATCCCTGCCAGGGGCCTCTGGACCACAGGCCTCCCCCATGGGTCGGGGGCCATCAGATTCTGCAGGGGGCTCATCTTCACGGTCATGGCCTAGGGCTGTCCTTGAAAGGTCCAGAAAGGAAAGGGCAACCTTGGCGAAAGGGAAAGGCAGGGCAGGTCCTCACTGAAGGCATGTCCTTGACCTTCATCTGAGCTTCATCCAAGCAACCGACCTCACCGCACAGTCCAAGAGAAACCAGGACCTCAGTCGATCCTGATACGCTACACAAGGCCTTGCAGACCTTGACCGCGGACCACCCAGCCACACGCCTCCGTCCCATCCCAGGATGGGCCCAGCCTGTCTGCCTGCCTGTGTCTGTGCCAGAAGTCTCCAGGCCCCTCCAACTGGACCCTTTGCTTCTTAAGATACACTCCGTGTAAGAAGCTTCTACCTTACTGAAGAACACTTGCCGTGGTCAGGGGTGCCAGTCACAGAGAACGCGTGGCACAGACCCGAGGATGGGCGCCGCCGTCTTACCTCCAGCAGCCGCCGGGGGCCGCACATCTCCCCGACCCCCCAGAGCCTCCCCCGTTTAATGTTCTCCCGGGAGTTCATCAAACAAAAACCCTGGTTCTGAGGAGGCTAAAAGCCTCTTAGGAGGCTAATAGCGAGTGGATAGAGCAATAAATGCAATGATTTAATTCTTCAAGGATGGCTAAACAGGCTGCTGTTTACCAAAGTCTTAGTGGATAATTGCTAACGGACAATTACGAAAAGCTGCCAGATTACAGCTGCCCCAGAAAGGGCCACAGCCCCAATCCGCTCAAGTCGCTTTTTGGGAAGGACCCAGGCAAGAATCTCCACTGCCCTCTCTTCTCGCTCCTTCCCTGGCTCTGCCATCACTGGGAAGCTCCCCTGGGTGATTATCTCTCCAGAGATACACACGATGCCTTTAACCCGGCTCCTCAAGCAGCCTGTTTCCCTGTCCCTCCCCGGCTAGAAGACAGAGGACAGCGGTACCTTTGCTATAGGAGCACAGCTCTGGGACAAGCTTTGATGGAGGGGCTCAGGGGGTCCCCTGCGGCTCAAGCCCTCCCTGGCTGTCTGGGAAGGTGGGGGGCACGCTGAGGTTGGCCCTTAAGGACCACTGGCCACCTGACCCAGAAGCTGGTCCCAGAGCCCAAGAAAAGAAAGGAAGAAAGTGTGTAACCCATATACAGAGTGGGCCTCCTGGGGCGTCCCCTGCTCTCACCCCCAGAGGTCACTACATCTCCCATCCTGTGGTCCTTCCCCAGCTCCAAACACACCTCCACCATCCCTCCAAACCCCCTCAGCCACAGGCGCTCCCAGCCCCAGCAGGACAACAGCCCACAAACCATGTCATGACCAGCTATGGTTCCTCGAGCTTGTCCCTGGGAGGAGCTCCCCAGCCTTACCAAGGGTGTTCGAACCAGAGGCCTCACCTGCCTGTCCCTCGGGTCACAGGGCCCATCAGATTCTGCAACACGCTCATGTTCACGGTCTTTCTTGGGGCTGTCCAGGGAAAGAAGATGTTCTCTATCGTCATGATCATTGGTCGTGGTCACCTTCAAGGTCATGGTTTGGGGTTTTTCCCGGCCTGGGACTAGGTCCTACCTGCAAGTAAAGATATTCTCTGTGGTCATGGCCATTGGTCATGGTCATCTTCAAGGTCATGGCTAGAGGATGTTCTTGCCCTGGGTGAAAATGTTCTTTATGGTTATCCAGTCCAGGCCAACTGCTCCATTCTTGCATGTCCTGTAATACCCATTCGAGTGGCCCTTAACCTGCAGGAACAGGGAGCTCCCTATGCCCAAGTCCACCCATCCTGTGGCAGGAAGTTTCAGGAGGAGGTTTCCCCTGCACCAGGCCAAAAGTGGACCCTTGACCTTTGGAGCTAATCCAACAGCCTCAGGGAGCTCAGAACAGTCTTTGCTTTTCCTCTAACAAGACTTCAAACATCAGAGATGCTTCTTCTGTCCCACACAAAGTCTCCTTCATTCCAGGCAGAATGTATGACGCTTTGGCCATTTCTCCAATGCCAGGGGTCCAGGTGCCCTTGCCACCAGGGTCACGCTCCATGAAGAGACACCATCTTGCCCTGTCCTTCTGTGGCGTGGTGCCCAAGATGAGCTGATGGGACCCAACGTGGCCCAGCCACGCACAGAGCTGCAGGAGCACCCCTGCCCCCACCCAGGCCCTGCCCAGCTGGCTCCTCCCCCCACGGGCTTCTGTGCTGCTGATGAGAATGAGGGCGCTGGCTCTCCCAGGGAGCGTTTCAGATGCCAGGGACTGAAGCCTACTCAAGTCAGCTCACAAAAAGTGGACTTTAGCCAGAAGTCTGAAAATATGTCAAGGAACTGAGGGCAGAAAGTGCAGGTACGGAAAATGGTGGCCCGATGCTGGCTGGGACAACTCGGTGGCCTTCTCCAGCCCTGCCCCAGCCCGGCCCGGGGCTGCACGGTTTCTCCCCGCTCCTCTCTGATCATCGGACTCTTCATTCTTCCCTCTCCTCCAGAACCCTTTTCTCTGCACCTGCTCAAACCCTCAAACATGGCCACCATCCAACTGATGAATGTCTCCGGTCCCAGTCCAAAATTCTGGGGGGGAACGAAGCTGATGAGCTCATCTTGCCAAAAGATTGGATCTCCTTGGATCAAGCCTCCTCTCTGGTCCAATCAGCTGTGGCCCAGGAGGGGTGAGTGCCAGTGTTCAAACATGGGGCTTACCCCGGGGGGTGCTCTGGGGGAGGGTGTGGGTGAGCAGATCTGCCCCTCCCCCCAGGAATGTGCTATGTATGCTGCTGTACCAGTCCTTCCACGTCTCCAGCCCTCACCCTGTACTCACAACGGGACCTGATACAGGGCTCGTCCCCTTGTTCCTGAATCTTTTCCTTTTCTAAGACTGCCCCTCTCGTCAGCCAGTGGGGTCATTTTCTAATCCTAATTCTGGCTTCTAATATAGATGCTCTCCATCCTCATGCTATTCAAAATCTGACGCCTGTGTCTCGTGGGTCCCCATCTAAGCTGCTAACCACCGGCCTAACCCAAGCTGGATGGGCATTGCTGGGGCAACCTTGGGTTCTGGCCTAGGGCTCTGGCGGCTGGAATCCAACCAACTGGATTGCGGGCAAAGTTCCTGTCTCTGCTGTCCCCACCCTGGCCTCGTCCCTCCTGCCACAAGCCTGCCCTCCGATAATCACACTGCCCCACACCCCTGACTGAGTCCCAGCCCCAGCAGGTCAGTGGTCCCCGGGGGGCAGCTCTGATCCCAGCCCGTAGCTGGAGGCCCCAGCTCCACCCATCCCGAAGACCTGGAGGCCTCAGAGCCTCTCTGTGGGATCCTACTGGATGGCAGAATGAGCACACATTTCCACTTGAAGTGTTTTGACACAAAGCACTGCCTGCTGAGCAGGCAGCCTGGGCTCCTCCACCCAGAAGGCGGCCCTGCGTGACAGGCTGAGAATGAGGAGCTCTTCAGCGCTAGGGGCCCCTCATCCGGGTGCTGAGCAGTCACAGGGACATGCGGAAAATTCACCAGACTCTGAGGACACACTTCTCTGCCACTCACCTCCCCAAAGGCGGGGAGCACCTCACAAATGCACATCCCGGATACACCAAACAGGCAGAAAGACCCTCCCGCTAACCTGGGCAGCCCCCAGATTTTAAGAGCCATCTCAGCAGGCTTGGTGGGGCTCGTTTTCAGGATTTCCATTAACATTTTCATGACCACGTGAAAACAAATTGCATTACTAATTCAGTTTCTACGGAAAAGAAAATTCCAACTTGCTTTTCTAACTTATGGTTTTTCAGGAAGCCAGATAAGACTTCCTGAATCTGGAGGCAGTGGGTAAATCATTACTCAGACCACGCTTAGGAATGTTCTGGTGCTACAGTCGGCTTCCTGCTCAGGAGGAGGGAGAGTGGGGATCCAGGACCCTCTGACCACATTTTCCAAAAGTGGCCCTTTTACAGCTCTTTCTTCCAAGCTAGTATGCTGTGATGATGGCCATTAGACGATAGTAGATGGCCAGCAGGGGAAGTTGGAGGGGGGCAAGACGGCGGGACGGGAGGGTCGGGCTTACTCCATTCTCCTCTCTCCCAGCCCGAAACTATCTACCTCGCCACGCCCTGGAGACAGGTGGCACGTGGCAGGTACCCCTGGGTCCACCTCTGACCCTGCTGCGCCTTGGGGACAGGTGTCACTCCCACTGCCCTGGCCCCGTCAGTGCCCGCCCCAAGCCTGCATCCTGCACGGCCGAGCACACAGCCAGGAGGGTGGGGTTACCCCCAGGGGCAAACCTCAGGCATCGGACGAGGAGCCAGCAGGTGGCTTGGACCTGCATCATCTTTCCTGTGGACAGTCCGCCCCCAACCTGCAGGTCCCCGTGGAATCGAGCATCACGGCCCCAGCCGTGCCCTCCACTACCCAGGGTTAGCTTTTCCCCTTTTCTGTTCTACTCCCCGCACCCCCCCTGCCCCATCTTGCTTCCGGGAATCAGCTCCCAGCAAGCTTATCGGCACCCAAATCCCCATCTTGGTCTCTCATGCCGGGAACCCAAACTAAGACACCGTCCCTGTCCCCGCCCCCAGGGGTCCCACACGAGGTCTGGCGTGGAATCGACCCCTCACCCCCCATAAACATCCACAGGATGAACTGAGGAAGTGCCTGATTTGTGCTTGGCGACACGAAGGTCCCTCCGGGACAGTCACACCAGGAAACTGTGACATAAACTGGGCTTCCTGATGCCCTGGCCCTGCCCTGCCCATCCTCAGCTGCATCCCAGCCAAGCACAGTCGCCCTCAGCGGCCACCGTGGTGCTGTCCGCGGGCCCGGCGGGGAGGCTCAAGGCCAAAGCCAGCCCTTGTCTCTGGGCCCACAGAGGTCTCATTACCGAGGCCACCGCCCAGACAGGCACATTCCTGCCTCACCGGCCCACAAATGGCTCCATGGGGAATGTCGGGGCCATAATTGCTTTCTGCCCAGTGTCTGTCTCGGGTTCAGACACAACTCTCTCGGGGGTGGCGAAGGCCACGTTCACACAGGTCCACATCAGAGGCCTCGACACAGACAGGGGCAACACCCAACCCCCAGTCACCCTCCCAAATGCCTTCCAGAGGAGGCCATTGAAATGAAAGAGCAGGCCCCTCTGGGGACCTGGCAAATTGGAACACAGGAAGCAGAAAGACTGCACAGGAGAAGGGATCCTGCCCAGGGGTCCTAAGCCCAGAGTCCGCCTGCTGGCTCTGCCGGACAATTCCCCTCCCTCTCCAGGCCTCAGTCTGCCTGAGGAAGAAATGAGGGGCTTGACCTCACCTCCACTCAGAGGCCAGCCCAGCTCTGATCATTGTTCCCTGAACCGTGACCCCAGAGCACCAGGTCTGGGAGATGGAGGTGGATGCTCCCTGGAAAACGTGTTCATTGGTCCAGTATCCTTGGGGGGCCCTGCACACAGGATCCCCCTCTTAGAGACTGTCATGGCACCACTAAAGGTCCTGAGAAGGCCTGCAGCACAGAGTCCATTAACATGTGGAACCCAGAGTTTTCCTAATTCATGTGACCACAAAAAGGCTTTTCTCCAAAGACTCCTACTATTTCTAACACGCATATTGAGAGCTGATGACCCAGGTGTTTGACACTGTTACCAAGGTTCTTCTGAGGATTCTGTCTCCTTGGGATGTAGGGTCAGATGAATCCGCTCTGATAACAAAGGCCCTGGCGTAGAAAGACAGGTGTCTCCGGATGTGTGTCCAGAACAATAGTCTAAGGAACAAAGAAAGGAAACACCTGAAACCTTGAAGGGCTGCTTGTTCCCGTTTGTGATTGAGGGTGCCCAGAGGTGGGGGCAACGGGCATCTCCACCTGGCTGGCCCTCAGCCAGCAGTTCCCTTCTCCCGCCAGCCTCAGTGTGTCCAAAGGTGGAATCGGGGGCTTGGGAAGACTGCCCCAGGGGCCAGCCCAGCTCTGACAATTGCTTCCCCAACCATGACCTCTGGGGGAGAGAGACATACGTGCTGAACCCACACATCCAGCGCGAATCTTAGCTTTCTGGTCCCAAACCTGCTCCTCCTTGGGGGCCCCATCTCACCGCCAACTCCCCAGTTGCCCCAGACAGAAATAAAATGTCACCCTCCTCCCCAACCCGCCCACCACATTGCCACGCCCAGTCTCCAACACCTAGTAATGCCACCTGGTAAACAGCCCTCAAACCCTTCCTCTCATCTCCATCTCCTCCATCATTCAACAGCAAATATTTACAGAGCACACCCCATGTGTGAGGCCACCACCTTAATTCTGCCTGACGTCCCCTGTACAGAGCATCAACAAGAGCCTCCACAGGCCCTCCTTCCGTGCTGCCCCCAGAGCCTCTCTCCAAATGCAGACCTCAGCTGTCCCATGGCCCTCTGGGTCCCATCCAAACTCCTCAGCCTCACGTGGTCTGACCACAGCTGCCTGTCTTTCCTGCTTCTCCGACACTCACCCTTTCCTTGATGCTAAGACGCTGAAGACCGCATCCATTGCAAGGCGCTCCGGAGAGGACCAGCTAAGGTAATGCTCACAAAACAGAACCAGTATCACAGCGTGAAGGGAAGCATGCAGGATATCGTGCTTCTGTTTGCAGAAAGAGAGTCTGGCATTCAATCCCCCCACCAGCAAGGTAACACCTCCCCGAGCTCATCCTTTCCAACGCAGACCCCACCTACCTGCTGGGAGAAATTAAGCCATTGAAGCTGTTCACTGAAGGAAGGTGGGAAGTTTGCACCCTGAATTCCACCACTGCCCGCTCTGTCCAGGCCTCTCCTCAAGCAAAGCTCAGGATGCCCTCCCTGGTAGACACAGAGCCATCCCCAGGCTGGGGTCCTCTCCACAGAGGACAATACTCCCCCACACCCACCCCACGGGGATGGGCTCCGGGACAGGCTGTCACTATGGGATGTCACAGTGTCAGCCTGGAGAGGTTCCCGGGCACTGAGGGTTGTAAACACCCCCCTAAGCATAGATCTCAGCAGGAACACCTGCTCCCAGGGGCGCACTCCGCAGGCAGCCTCACCCAGGGCAGCCCCCCGCACCATGAGAGGCTGCTCTGATGCATCATGGATGGGGCTGCGGTGAGGCCGGGCAGGGCCTGAGCCCCTCTGACCTCCAGGGCCTTTCCAAGGCCAACCCTCGGTCACCCCTGAAAAGTGCAGCGGAGTCTGTTATTTCTAGGAAACGACGGTGCACACTTGTACTCCTGGGACCCAGCCTGCTCTGAGCTGCGAGGGGAATGCCACAAACCCTGGATGGGCTTGGACTACATCTCCAGCAGGAACCCCTGCTCCCAGGGGCGCACTCCGCAGGCAGCCTCACCCAGGGCAGCCCCCCGCACCATGAGAGGCTGCTCTGATGCATCATGGATGGGGCTGCGGTGAGGCCGGGCAGGGCCTGAGCCCCTCTGACCTCCAGGGCCTTTCCAAGGCCAACCCTCGGTCACCCCTGAAAAGTGCAGCGGAGTCTGTTATTTCTAGGAAACGACGGTGCACACTTGTACTCCTGGGACCCAGCCTGCTCTGAGCTGCGAGGGGAATGCCACAAACCCTGGATGGGCTTGGACTACATCTCCATGGTCGTGCAGACCTCCCATCTCTGACATCCCCAGTCTGCATTCTCTTCCTTGCTGGGTGGCTCCCCTGTGGTCCACGAGATCCTCCTATATGTTTCTGGAACCACAGACTGTACCCACAGGTGACGGTGAACAAGTACAGCTCCAGCCCTTCCAGCCTTGTCCTTGAGCGGCCGGCTGCCTAACCTGCCCCTGCCAGGCCACTCCTTGGGGACGTGGGTCTCACAGGGACAGGCCCGGCGGTCCTAGGTGGGTGTGAGAAGGGGCTGACACGGTGACTTGGGGAAGGAGTCATCTAGGGATGGGTAGTTAAGACACATCTGAAAGGCAGCGTAACCTAAAGCTGCAAGTAACAGAAAGTCTGACTCATAGTGGCTTAAAGAAACAGGGGTTTAATCGTCTCACATTAACGAGAAGTCTGAAGGGAGGTAGCCCGACGTCGGTTCAGTGACTAAGAAATCGTGATTTCTTAGCCTCTTGCTCACAGTTACACAGTAGCTCTTGTGGGTCCAGGAGCAATGAGCACAGCCACAGCAAGAGGAGGAGGGATCAACACGCCAGCCCAGGCTGCGCGTCATAGCTAAGAAATCTTTACCTATAGCCCAAGATTGCAAAAATTTCCTCTCGTGTTTCCATCTTGAGGTTTTATGAATTGTAGCTTTTACACTTAGGATCACTTTTAATATTCTATATGGTATATGGAATGGATTGTGTTTCTTTTCTTTTCTTTTACGTATGGATATTTGATTATACCATCAGCATTTGTTGAAAAGACTCTTTTCTACCCTGAGTTGCCTTTTCCCCTGTGTTGAAAATCAATTGACAATATAGGTATGGGCCTATTTCTGGATTCTCTATTCTTTTCCATTGACCTTTATGTCTGTTTTTATTCCAATACCACACTGTTCAGATGATTAGAGCTCTGTAATAAATCTTTAAGTCTGCTAGCGTAAGTTCTCCAAATCTGTTCTTTTTTTTAAGTTGTTTTGGCTATTCTATATAAATTGCATTTCTCTATAAATTCCAAATAAGAGTCAACTTATTCATTCCTATGGAAATCCTGCTGAGATTCTTATTGAGTTGAATCTATAGATCAATCTGGGAAGAATTGACATTTCAACAATATTGAGTTTTCCAATCTACAAACACGGTATTGCTTTCTATTTATTTTGGTCACTTAAAATTTCTCTGAGCAATGATTGACAGTTTTCAACGTACAGGTCTTTCACATCTTTTGTCAGACTTACCCCATGATAGGCAGAATAATGCCATTGCCCCAAGATGCCTACATCCTAATCTTCAGAACTTGTGAATATGTTACATTACACGATAAAGGATTTTGCAGATGTGATTAAGTTAAGAATCTTGCAGCGAGGAAGTTATCCTGAATTACCTGTGTGGGCCCAATATCACATATAAGAGGGAGAGTCAGGGTCAGAAAGATGAAGATGTGACACTGGAAGCAAAGATAGAGATGTAGGGCCGTGGGCCACAAGGAATGAAGGCAGCCTCTAAAAACTGGAAAGGCAAGGAGCATTCTTTCCTAGAGCATCCATAAGGACCAGCCCTGATGACACCTTGATTTTAGCCTACTGAGACTAATTTGGGACTTCTGACCTGTAGAACTATACGATAATAAATTTGTGTTACTTTAAGCCACTAAGTTTGTAGTAATTTGTTACAGCAGCAATAGGAAACAAATACGGATTTGGGCGACAGAAGTGGAGTACTGCTGTCAACAATACTTAAAATTTTTGGAAGTGGCTTTGGAATTGGGCAGTGGAAAAGCAGTGGAAGACTTTTGAGGAGCATTATAGAAAAAGCCTAGAAACATGGATGTTAAAGACCCTACTGGTAAGGACTCAGAAGGAACTGAGGGGTATGATAGAGAAAACCTATACTGTCTTAGAGAACCCCTAAACATCACAAACAGACTGTTACCTGAAACATGGATGTTAAAAGTGCAGCTGATGGGGGTTCAGAAGAAAATGAGGGATATGTTAATGGAAGCTAGAGAAAGGGGATCCTTTCTGCCTATACAGTGGCAGAAAGCTTAGCTAAATTGTGTCCTGTGGTTATGCAGGAAGCAAAGCTTATAAACAAGAAATCTGGCTTATCTATTTGAGTAGATTTCTAAGCAAAGTATTTGAAAGGGCAGCCTTGTTTCTCCTCGCTGCTGATATTAAAATGCAAGAGGAAA
>NW_006796565.1:1241720-1289737 GCF_000442215.2 Lipotes vexillifer | reverse complement strand
GAAAGAGTGATTGAGGGAAGAAAGGTTAAGCAAAAGGAAGCCAAAACTTGAAGAGCTGGGAAATTATCAGTCTATTCAGATTGCAAAAGACACTAAAATCAGCAGGACTTCCCTGGTGGTCCAGTGGTTAAGAATCAGTCTTGCAATGCAGGGGACACCGGTTCAATCCCTGGTCAGGGAACTAAGATCCCACATGCCGTAGGGCAACTAAGCCCATGCACCACAACTACTGAGCCCGCGTGCCACAACTAGAGAGGCTGTGTGCCACAACTACAGAGCCTATGTGCTCTGGAGCCCTCGCACCACAACTACTGAGCCCGCACGCCACAACTACTAAGCCTGCGCACCACAGCTAGAGAGAAGGCTGTGCAAAATAAAATAAATAAATATAAGTTTTTTAGAAAAAGACACTAAAACTGGGAAATTTGCTGTCAGGAAAAAACATGCTCCAGAGAGAAAGGAGGGTATAACTGGACAACCTTTTGCTAGGGCCTTGAAAGGAGCAAAAAGTCACAGTATTCTGTCACTCAGAGAGTTCTTTAAAGAGACTCTGTTTGTGACTCATGTATCCCCACAGCCATCTCAGCAGAAGCCAAAAATAGAGATGATATTATCTAGGAAAGACATGTGGAGGAGCCAGGTCTAGCGGAGTGAGTCCCTGTGATGTGCATAGGAGAACCACAAGGTTGTTAAGAATTTTATACCAACAGAAAGAGCCATCTTAGACTGAAAGGGACAGATAGAGGACAAAATGAAAGAAGGAGGTCAGGCTCCCCAAATTCTGCAGGCAGGAAGCAGACTGATAAAACTCCCCAGCTTCAAACACATGCTACCCTTCATGACGAAGGAAGGATAACTCTGAAGACAGAGCCTTGAGCCCAGATGTTGGAGCCACAAGACCAAAGGGCAGAGCCGAGAGCTACAGAAAATTATTCCTAGGTCTTGAAACCTGATGGAGTTTGCCCAGTTGGTTTTTGAAATTGCTTGGAACTAGAGATTTCTTCTTTTCCTTTTATTTTCTCTCTTTTGAACAGAAATGTCTTTAATTGGTATCCTATGCTTTTCTCCCTCCTCCCCATTGTATTTAGGGAGCAGATACCATGTTTTCTTGTTTCACAGGTCCACAGATGGAGAGAGATATTTTTCCTCCAGGAGGATCACACCCAGAGTCTCACCCACACTTAATTTAGATGACTTAGATCATGAGATTTGGAACTTCTGAACTGATGAGATTTACATGAGATTTGGTGCTATATAGTGTTTGGAACTTTGGTGATGTTGAGATGGGGTAAACACATTTTGCGTGTGAGATGAACATGAATCTTTGGGGGTCAAAGAGCAGATGTGGTAGGCAAAATGCTGGCCCCCAAAGATGTCCATGTCCCAATCTCTGAAACCTGCAAATATGTCACCTTACACGGTAAATGGGACTTTGCAGATGTGATTAAGTAAAGGCTCTTGTGATAGGGAGATCATCCTGGGTTATCCTCATGGGCTCAATGTAACCACGAGGATCCTTATAAAAGGGAAGCAGGAAGGTCAGAATCAGAGATGGAGACGTGATGAAGGAGTCAGAGATCAATGTCATGGGAGGCCATGAGCCAAGGAATTGGGCAGCCTCTAAAAGCTGTAGAGGCAAGGAAATGGATTCTTCTCTGGAGCCTCCTGAAATAATGCAGCCCTGCTGATACCTTGATTTCATCCCACTGAGACAAATTTTGAACTTCTAACCTCTGTAACTGGAAAACGAAAAATGTGTCTTGTTTGTTTTAAGGCACTAAGTTTGTGGTAATTTATTACAATAGCAATAGGAAACTAATACAATCCCTAAACATTTCATATTTTTATCCTATTGTAAATGGAAATTTTTATAGTTCAATTTCCATTTGTTCATTTCTAGTATGTAGGAAAAATGATTTTTATATATTGTTCTTGCATCCCGTAACCTACCTAAACTCGACTATTAGTTCTAGTAACTCTTTTTTAGACTCCATAAGACTTTCTACAGACACAAGGATGTTGTTTAAGAATCAAAACAGTTTAACTTTTTCCTTTCCAATCAGGATGCCATTTATTCTTTTTCTTGCCTTATTGCACTGGCTAGAACTGACTACTTAACTGGCTACAATGTTGAATGGAAGTGGTGAGAGTGAACATCTTGACTTGTTCTTGAACTCAGGAAGGAAAATGTTCTGTCTTTACCACTGAGTATAATGCCAGCCATAGGTTTTCCATAGATGACTTCATCAGGTGAAGAAATTCTTGTCCTAGGTTTCTGAGAGTTTTAATCAAGAACAGATATAGGGGCATTTCCCTGGTGGCACAGTGGTTAAGAATCCACCTGCCAATGCAGGGGACACGGGTTCAAGCCCTGGTCCGGGAAGATCCACATGCCACAGAGCAACTAAGTCCATGCGCCACAACTACTGAGCCTGCGCTCTAGAGCCCGTGAGCCACAACTACTGAGCCCAGCTGCCACAACTACTAAAGCCCACACGCCTAGAGCCCGTACTCCGCAACAAGAGAAGCCACCGCAATGAAGAGTAGCCCCTGCTCACCGCAACTAGAGAAAGCCCACACGCAGCAACGAAGACCCAACGCAGCCATAAATTAATTAATTTTTTTAAAAAAGAACTGATGCAGGATCTTGAATTCTGCTTTTTCTTAATCCATTGATATGATCATGTCTTATTTAACCTACTGGTAGAATGAATTACAATTGTAGATTTTCAACTTCTGAAAACCTTGCATTCCTGGGATAAACCACTTTAGGTCATGATGTGTTATTTTTTAATATATTGTTGAAATCAGTTTGATAGAATATTGTTAATTTTTGCATGTATGAGGAATATTGGTCTACAGTTTTTTTTCCCCTCATTTTTGCTCAAGTTCTGCATTGAGATTCCACATCTTGAGATTCCACAAGATGATGGTAGGCAGCCTCCTAAGGCATGACAGACTGAGCTTTTACAAGAGGTTCATAGCAGTCAGGACTCTTCATTCTGAAAAACTTGAAGCTGGAAGAATTGTCACAAGGACTCGTCTTTTGATCCTTCTACAGCCAAACGCATAACAGTCTGAAAGGATGAAAATGTTCACTCATTATCTTCCCCCATCCTTCACTCCCTGGCTTTACCTAGAGAGGAAGAGAAAACAAATGCCTGAATAAGTACAGTTATAGTTACTATCTCCTAAAAAAAATTTACTCTCACTTTAGGGCTGCCTTAAAACTTTGCAAAAGAAAGATAACCTCCCTGGCACATAGGAGGAACTCAGTAAATATTTGTTAAGTAAATTAGAGAATAGATACATGAGTAAGTGAACAAAAGAATCACCTTCAAGATGTCCCACTTGGGAAGAACTGGTGTCAGTTCATAAACTTTCCAAGGGAGCCATGAGTAGGCTCAGGGAATCTGCAACACCCACACCCCACGCCTGATAAAAAACAGCATGCAAGTGGGGCTATAGGCATACGTGCAGTTTTTTAATTCTCGTTGCAGTCTATGACCCAGAAAAGATTAAGAACCTTTTCCTTGAGGCCTTTAAATATGCGGATGAATGAAACATAAACAATATTAATTTGCTTCCCATGGCCAAGTTTCTGGCTTCTAAGGATGGTCGGACTCTCAGGACAGCCTTGGTGTCTGTACAGGAGATCTCCCAATCTCTGAGCCCCACAGCAGGGCTTCATTTATCGCCTCTCCAAGTGCACAGTTAACTTCCCAGGCAGCAGACCCTAATGAAGCAAACCAATTAGGGATCCACTAGAGCCTTGCAGAGGGCCATTAATCCTCCCCACAGCAGGCCAGTGAGAGCACGGGAGGTTTTCCCAAGGAAGGGACTGAGCCTGGAGACAGTCATTTGTTCCCTTCAGAGCAATCCAGCCCCCAGTGGGGTGGGGACAAGGGAGGCTGCATGTGTCCCTGTAGGATGTCACAGCAGAAGAAGGGGCACGAGGAAGGAAAAGAGGCACACTGCTAGGCCTCCCATCGGCCCTGTTCATCACCCGAGGGGACCCGAGTTTGTTTCTGGAGGTCCATGGCATTTTCTTAGTTTCCATTAAATCCCTGACTCGTTGAGACTGCAAGAAATACACTGGGGGCTTCCCTGGTGGCACAGTGGTTGAGAGTCCGTCTGCCGACGTAGGGGACACGGGTTCGTGCCCCAGTCCGGGAGGATCCCACATGCCGCGGAGCGGCTGGGCCCGTGAGCCATGGCCGCTGAGCCTGCGCGTCCGGAGCCTGTGCTCCACCAACGGGAGAGGCCACAACAGTGAGAGGCCCACGTACCGCAAAAAAAAAAAAAAAAAGAAAAGAAATACACTGGGCTCTGAAAGGAATTAAAAATGTGGACACGTGAACGCAAACTGAAGAACCAAATTGCGTTCTCTTGCAAATAAAAATAAAAGATACAGACCATGGCAACGGGTAACTGGCTTACTGGGATGTGTTCAGATGCCCTGGAAGTCCATTAGCATGAAAAGGCTCCCTCCTTGACCTCCTTACCTTCAACAGCCCTTTCAGAATCTCTGCTAAGATATCGGGACACACACCCCGAGATAATTCCCTGGAAATAGTCTGCGTATCAGAGAGCTGCCCACACTCCCTGGACTGGCTTCTCTAGAGACAGAGGCTGATCAGAAGGAGGGGTACAGTCAGTGACCCCTGCTGAAAATTAATCTGTGAGCAACTCCCCTCTGCTGGGGTGGTAGGTGGAATTGGGGTAAACTTCTGGAAAGCACAAAGGAAATACATATCAAAAGGGACGTGCATACTGTTTGTACTAGTTATTTATTGCCACATGATAAATCATCTCCAACCTTAGTGGTTTAAAACAGCAAACATTAACTCACAGCTCCCGTGGGTCAAGAGTCCAGTCATGGGGCTTCCCTGGTGGCGCAGTTGTTGAGAGTCCGCCTGCCGATGCAGGGGACACGGGTTCGTGCCCCGGTCCGGGAAGATCCCACATGTCGCGGAGCAGCTGGGCCTGTGAGCCGTGGCCACTGAGCCTGCGCGTCCGGAGCCTGTGCTCCGCAACGGGAGAGGCCACAACAGTGAGAGGCCCGCGGACGACAAAAAAAAAAAAAAAAAAAAAAAAAAAGAGTCCAGTCATGGCTTGGATGGCTGCTTCTGTCTCAAGGTCCCTCACAAGGATGCAATCGAGGTGTCAGCCAAGGCCCCAGTCTCATCTGAAGGCTCAAGTGTGGGAGAATCCTCTTCTAAGCTCACTTACATTGTTGTTGGAAGGATTCATTTCCTCACCAGACATTGGGTCAAAGGTCTCAGCTCCTCAGTTGCCATTGGCTAGAAGCCTCCTTCAGGTCCTCGCCGTGTGGGCCTCACCATGGTGCAGCTCACAGCATGACAGGCTGCTTTGCTCAAGGCAAACAAGCATGAAGGCTGAGCAAGATGGAAGTCAGTATTTTGGTACCCTAATCTTTTTTTTTTTTTTTTTTTTTTTTTTTTTTGCGGTCCGCGGGCCTCTCACTGCTGCGGCCTCTCCCGGTGCGGAGCACAGGCTCCGGACGCGCAGGCTCAGCGGCCATGGCTCACGGGCCCAGCCGCTCCGCGGCATGTGGGATCTTCCCGGACCGGGGCACGAACCAGTGTCCCCTGCATCAGCAGGCGGACTCTCAACCAGTGCACCACCAGGGAAGCCCTGGTACCCTAATCTTGAAAGTCACATCCTATCACTTTCACTGTATTCTGTTCCTTAGAAGCAGTCACTAGGCTTCAGCCCCCTCTCAAGGGGAGGAGGTTACACATCACAGGGATATCCAGAGGTGGGAATTACTGAGGGCCAATTTACAGACTGCTTACACACCCTTGAGCCCTATAACTCCACTTACTGGAAGTTACCCTAAAAGAAATAATCAGACAAGTACAAAGATGTACAGTCAACACTGCTGTTTAAAATAGTGCACAACTAGAACCCGTCTGGGCTCGCTGATTCTGTCACAACATGTTCAAATGACAGAATACTGTGCAGCCACTAAAACACAACATAGAAGAACATTTATGTACATGAAAAAGCATTTGAGATATAATATAAAGTTTAAAACAGCAGAACACGGGACTTCCCTGGTGGTCCAGTGGCTAAGACTCCACACTCACAATGCAGGGGGCCTGGGTCCAATCCCTGGTCAGGGAACTAGATCCTGCATGCTGCAACTAAGAGCCCGCATGCCGCAACTAAAAGATCCTGAACGTGGAGACGGAGATCCCGCGTGCCACAACTAAGACCCCGTGTAGCCAAATAAATAAATAAATGAATAAATATTTTTTAAAAAGCAGAACACAAAATCATATGCAATATGATTCCCATGTTCAAATATATAGAGGGAAAATAATAAAAGAAACCTCTACTTTTCAACACTTTGAAGCATCTCTGGGTAACAGGACTACGCATGATTTTCATCTCCTTTATACTTCCTTGTGTTTTTATAATTTTCTACAATAAATAGGTATTACTTTTATCATAAGAAAAGAGAATGCTTTTTTAAGATTTAAGTTCACTGGGTGGTAACAATGTCACACTTTCCACATTTGTTCTCCTCTGCAAACCTGAATGACAGAGGAAGAAAGGAAAGATGTAGCAGACGCAGCCCCAGTACTTGAACTGGGCCCTGAGGCTGAGGGAGAGGAGACCAGGCCTCGGGCCACTGACAGCTATGCCATGCCACTGTGCACATCTGAAAAAGCACCCCTCTGGGAGCTTGGTGAGCCTGGGGGTAATCTAGAAGAAGGTGCCCCCACTCTCTGAACAGACACAGCCCCGACCCAGGGTACACGGCGTGGCCAGCAGACCGTGGGCCGGACTTCAGCCCCACTTGCCTCCCCAGCCAGGCACCCTTGTTCTTGTCTTGTGGCCTTGCCTACCTGAAGGTGAGAGGCAAGTGGGCAAAACCCCGGCTTCTGGGTGTCGCAAGCCGGCTCACCTCTCACAGTTCGCCTCGCCCCACTCCTGCCCCGTGGGCGGCTGTTCATAGGCCAGACGCCACCACTTCCTAGACCTGGCCACACCGGTTGAGTGACTGCCCCGAGGCCAAAGGGCCAGGAAGGAGAGCAGGGAGCTCTCAAAGACTCGTCCCTCACCTCCAGCTCCATCGCTCTCTCCATTCCGAGCTGCACTCATCTTCTAGACAATCCTGACGCCCCAGGCCCTGCCGTGAGTATTTGCTCTGTGCCGCTGCAGCTGGGGCTTCACACGTGCTGCGTCATCCTCAGCAGGCGTTGTCATCCCGACTTGCCACGAGAAACCTGAGCCTCGGGGAAGGCAATGAACTGTCGCAGGCCACACAGGCAGGAAGGGAGGGACGGGGCTGCGACTCAGAGCTCATCTTACTCGTCCTCGCACGATGCCTCCTGGTGTTTGTTCCACAGGGAGAGGAGGGAGGAGAGAAACACGCTACGTGTTAGAAACCCAAGCATTTTATCTGTTAATGACCCGTAATAATTCAAAAGCAAGCCTGAGGGCAGAAAATCCCCACCCACCGTGTTTCCAGGGACTGGGAGAATCAAAAGGCTAACCTGACCAGCAGGGCACAGACCCCCGTGTGGTCTCCAGGCCCGCTGACCTGGATTCTTAGGGACCAGAGACAGGAAAGGTCACCTCCGCAAAGCGGGCGGCTCTCGGGACCCAGAGCATCCTGGGAATGACCAGGACACTCACCGGGCTTCTCCAGCCTAGACCTGGTCATGGCAAAAGCTTCCAAACCTCCTGGGGCACAGCCCCGGGTGGCTGAGGGGCCCACGGCCCGGCTGAAGCAGAGACCCCATCCCACCGGCAGGCAGCCCGCAGGTGGGTGGGTGCTGCAGGGGTCCCGCTCAGAACAGAGGCCCCCCGTTTCAGGACAACGAAAAGAGCCTTACGGTCCAGCATGGAGAGAGGAGAATCCGCCGCCACTTTGCACCAGCCTTAGAGATTATTACCTCCGAAACGGGGCCTCCATCCTGGCTTCCCAGCATGCACTGGGCACTGGAAGGGAAGGAGCAAGAAGCAGATTTTCCAGTACCTGCCACGTGAGGTGTTTGGCTTACATTATCCCACTTACCTTCCCACAGCTCTGGGAAGTGGGCATTCATGTTCTTCCTATTTTCTAGAAGAGGAGGCTGTGAAAAAGCTTGCTGGCGGTCACACGGCCAGAGAGCACTGGGTTTAGGCACAGGCCTCTGAGGGGAGCTCCGAGCCAGCGCACCTTGGCTCAGACCATAAGGTGGCGACCAGCAAGGGAAAGGTCCTGTCATCACTGGCTTCGCTGCAGGGAAGCAGGGGACGTGCCAAGCTGCCTGGATCCCCCCTCATTCCGTCTCCACTTTACCGGAGTGGGAGCTGAATCCCAGAGCATCCGATTTCACACAGCCAGTTAGGACGTGACCGTCTCTGTCCTCTAGGTAGGCGACCGAGGCAGGGTGCTGGGATGGTCTGACGCCCCGGCCCCAGTCCCTGCTCAACCAGTGAATGGCAGTGGGCTCAGGGCAGCCTCTCCCTCTCTCCGCTTCCATTTCCCCACCTGGAAAACTGTGCAGGTTAAAGGAGACGTTGCTGCAGCCTGTAGCCTCGGCCTGCCATGATTCTCTTTCAGTCTAAAATGTTGTTGGCTCTGAACCCGATTAGGATAAATCCATTTCAGACAATGTTCGTCCCCCGTGAGCTCTGTTCTCCCCCATCCGCCTCCCATTTGCCTGTCGTCACCCGAAGTAACCACTTACTGAATTACCAAGGAGAAGTCCAGCAGGTCGAGAGAGGGGAAACGGCAAAAACCAATCTTAACAAAAAGTATTTGAACCCCCAATAAAATTTCATCCCTTCACATTGGCAGATTTTATCATTTTTTATTTAAGCCCCGTGCAGCCAAGCATGTGGACAGGAGCTCGCTTCTGCCCCAGATAGAGAATAACGGGGGCCCTGACCTGGGGAGCCCCCGGGAGGGTGGAGCGCCCTCCAGAGGCTGTGATGGAGGGCACACTACAGAGCTGGCTCCTGCCAGCCCTCCAGGATGCCTGAACGCCCATCACTGGAGGGAGTCTTTTTGGAAATTACATTTAATAATAGCAACAACAGCCGCAGCTCTCATTTCTCGAACGCTCGTCATGTGCCAGGTGCAGAGCTCGGCCCTTACACACCTTGTGTCACTTAATACCCTGCGAGGTGGACACTCTTGATTATCTCCATTGTATAGATGAACAAACCAAGGCCCAGCAAGGATAAGTAACTTGCCAAGACCTCATAGGCAGTCGAGAGCAGAGAGGGCTTTAAACCTGGTGTGTCTGACTCTGGTGCGTGTGCTCCTAACCCATGGTCACTGGCCTTTCAGGAGAGGCATGTGGTTAAGAGTCTCTGGGCTCAGGGGTCCTGTGAAAAATGAACCCATGTATTCATTCAACAATCAGGAAGCTTTGATCATGGGCTGGGTAGTAGGTGATACCAAGGAAAAGTTTAGGATGATGGTGACACAGTTATGTAAGGAGAGATCCAGGGTTTTAGAAATGTCCACTGGATTATGTAGTGATGTTGAGACACGGTGTCTGGCATTTGCTATGAAATCCTTCAGGAAACAAGGAAAACAAACTGGGCAAAAATCTTACTAATTGTTGAATCTGAGTAATGGCTACACGGGGCTCATTGTATTATTATTTCTACTTCCAAATATGTTTGAAAACATTCATAAGTATGTATTTTAAAATACATACAGGAGTTCCCTGGTGGTCTAGTGGTTAGAATCCAGTGCTTTCACTGCCGTAGCCCAGGTTCAATCCCCGGTCAGGGAACTGAGATCCCGCAAGCCACACAGTGTGGCCAAAAAAAACCACATAGAACATCATTCGTCATTAGGGATGTGCAAATCAAAACTACAATAAGAAACCAGCTCACATTCATCAAGATGGCTACTGTCCTCAAAAAACAAAGAAACAAACAAAAAGCAGAAACTAACAAGTGTTAAAGAGGACATGGAACAATCCATACCCTTGAACATTGTTGGTGGGAATGAAAATGTTACAGCTGCTGTGAAAAACAGTACAGCAGTTCCTCCGAAAATTAAAAACATAATTACCACATGATCCAGCAAGCCCACATCTGGATATATATCCAAAAGATTTGAAAGCAAGTTCTCAAAGAGATATTTGTACACCCATGTTCATAGCAGCATTATTCACTGCAGCTAAATGCGGAAGCAACACATACGTCCATCTACGAATGAATCAATAAACAAAATGTGATATGTCCATACAGTGGAACATCATTCAGCCTCTAAAGAGAAGGAAATTCTGATACAGGCTACAATGTGGAAGAACCTTGAGGACAGCATATGCTAAATGAAATGAGCCAGTCAAGAAATGAAAAATATTGCTTGATTCCACTGATACGACGTACCTAGAGGAATCAAATACACAGAGCTCCAGTTTGGGAGGAAGAAAAAGTTCTGGAGTTGAATAATGGTGATGGTTGCCCAGCAATATGAATGCACTTGATAATACTGAATGGTACACTTAAAAATGGCCCAGAAGGTAACTTTTATGTTTTTGTGTAATTTACCACAATTTTTAAAAAGTTTTTAAAACACGCACATACACAAAATGAACCATTTTGCTGTGTGCCCATGTGAACGTTCTCCAGAAGCTGTTTGAGGTAGAAAAACAGGCAAATACAGTATGTACTCTGCAGTTAAGTAGATGCCTAGGAAAAAATTCTGTAAAGACACAGAATTGTCTTTCTGTGGTTTTCTCTGGGGAGTGAGACGGAGGTGGCTGGGAAGTAGGAAACCTGGACTTTCTATTTTGTAAGTTTTTACGCTATTTGAACTGTTGGAACAAAAACTGTTCTATGCATTATTTTGGAAATAAGTTTGATTTTTTTTTTTTTTTTTAGTGCAACTACAGTCCCTGGGACAGGAAGTTAGCACCAGCCCCAACACGTTAGCAATGACTGTGGGATAGATTTGGCCCTGACCTCTGGCCCTGGAGGAAAGACGGGGATGGCTCTCTCTGTGTTTCTGGGTGAAGGAGAGGGAGGGGGCTTATGAGGGGACTGGGTCTGAGCAGGGAGCCACATGAGGCCTCGTTGGATCCTGCGACTGTTTGTGCAAGGAAAGGGCTCTGGATCATGAAACAGGAGCATGAACAGAGGGGCAGAGGAGCCCCTGGGGCAGCCCCACCTGAGCATTGGGACAGGTGGGGTGAGACGCAGCCCTGAACCCAGCCCAAGGCTTGTGTGTCAGTCCAAGCCCTGCAGTCTCCAACCCCGGGACCCAGGAAGCCCTCCGGCATTTCATTTATAAAATATAAAGGGTCATATCTGCTCTCAGACCACCAGGATAATTTTTTTAAAAGAAAATGGATAACAAAAATTAATATTTATCATGCTGAGAATATGCACCAAGCCCTATACTAAGAGCTTTATTTGTATCAGTTCATTTAATCCTTATTAAACAGCACTATGAGGAGAGAGTACCATCATAATCCCTATTTCACAGATGAGAAAACTGAGGCACAGAGAGACTGAATGACTTGCCCAAAGTCATTACACAGCTAGTAAGTAGCAAAGTTGACTATGTATCTGGAATCTGGCCTAACAACCATGTTCCAATGGTGCCTCTCAGTGGAGACTCTATGACTCAGGACTCCACTGGAAGGAAGTGACAGAAACCCAAACAAGCAAGCTCAAACATTAAAAAAAATAAATACAAAAAATATCTTGGATAAAGAAAAGGAAAACTCTAAGGTCCTGCTTCAGGCAGAGCTGGATCCAGGTGCTCAAGTGATGTGTGGAATTCACCTCCCTCCATCTCCCACTCTGCTTTCACCCAGGCAGGCTCTATTCTCAAGCAGACTCCCACATGGGTGGCAAAGAAGTTCCCAGAACTTTAGGCTTCGGTTCCACCAGTCTGGCAACCCCCACAGAGCAAGGGACTCCTTCCAATTAAACTCCCAGGTTTGGGTCTCACTGGTTGGGCTCGGGCCACATCCTCATTCCCGAACCAAGCCCTGTGATTTGAGGAAGGCCTGGGTCTGAGTAGAAGAGGGGGGTTCCCCAAAGGAAAATTCAGGCCATTCCTGAAGAATGAATGACGGCCGCTGGGCAGGTAGAAATGTCAGCAGTCCCTTCGATGTGGAAGTGCTTAGAATTCTGCCAGGCAGGGTCAGACATGGGAATTATTACTATAGGAGACCACTGTGTGCATGGCATCTGCCACAAACCCAGGCTGAAACCCCCGAGTCCACAGAGGGGTTGGCAGGACATTACTGTTGGTCTGGCATCACCACACACATTGGCTGGTCTCAGAAGGGTGCAGAGGGCAGCACGGGTCTGCGGCCCTGGGGTCTGCATTCCCTCCCTGGTTCTGCAATCCCTGGCCGTGTGGCCTTGGGAAAGTGGCCTAAACTGTGCTCAGCCTCAGTTTCCTCATCTGAAAAATTGGAACTACAAAACCTCATGTACAGGATCGCAGTAAGGATTGCAAGAGAAAAGGATCTGGGTGCCTGGAACCATCCCAGCAAACCTCAGGGGCTCAATCAATGATTTTTTTTTTTTAACGTAGGAAATCATTTAATATAAATCTCAGTAATTACTGTAATACATTGAATTTTTAAGTAAAATTTTATTCTGGAATACATTGAGATTTGCTGAAAGGCTGTTTGTCAATACCAAAAAACCAACACTGGTACATTATTATGAGCTAAACTAAAACCAACACTGGTACATTATTATGAGCTAAACTACAGACTCTACTCATATTTCACCATTTCTTTTAGTTTAATTTTTTATTTTATACTAGGGTATAGTTGATTTACAATGTTGTGTTAGTTTCAGGTGTACAGCAAACGGATTCAGTTATGCATATACATGTATCCATTTTTTTTCAGATTCTTTTCCCATACAGGTTATTACAGAATATTGAGTAGCATTCCCTGTGCTATACAGTAGGTCCTTGTTGATCATCTCTTTTGTATATGGTAGTGTGTATATGTTAATCCCAAACTCCTAATTTATCCCTCCCCCCACCTCCTTCCCCTCTGGTAATCATAAGTTTGTTTTCGAAGCCTGTGAGTCTGTTTCTGTTTTGTAAATAAGTTCATCTGTTTCATTTTTCTTAGATTCTGCATATAAGTGATATCATATCGATCAATGACTTTTAAGAGTTCGCCTGCCAGCTGCTGCCCCCGCCCCTGGAAGGCCCTTTGGGCATCTGAACTGAGGACCAGAGGACTTCAGGAAAGCAATTCCTCTTTGCTTTAGCTGTTGGCAGACTTTAACGAAAGCAAATTAAATAAAAGCCAATACTGGGACTTTCTTAAATCTTTTCCAAGGCACTTGACCCAGCAGTGGTGCAAATGCAAAGAGCCAGTCCTGCCAAGGCATTGATGGGTGGTGAAGATTAGCTCGAGGGTCCCAGAGGCCCGGCGCCTAGGACGCACCTCTGCTCCGGGGTCCCCCTGAGGCTGTTCTGAGAGGGGGTGAGGGAGACTCAGCTGCTAACTGTAGAGGTACTGTGTCACCTGTGATGCCTCCAGAGAGGTGGGGTCCCCAAAGAGGGTGCCACAGGAGCCGCAGCCCTTGGGGAGCCAACAGGCACGCGGCGCCTTCTGGGTGACTTGAAATTGTTAAGAAAGCCTCCCTTTGTGCAAAATGTGAAATAATGTAAACGTCCCCTTTCAAAGGTTTAAAATGTGTCATGAATTCCATAACTGCGAATCTGCTGGCTAAAAAATGAGTCATAAACTGGGCTTTCTGTACTGCCCGTGTCCGCGCCACCAGAGCTGCTGCATAATCACGCCCTGCACTCCATCCACGCTGCAGGAAATCGGTCCTGAATTATTCATGTTGTGGGTGTCACAGTAGCTTAAAGAGTGGACGCTCTTGCTGAAACATAATCACCCTGACTTGGGAACAAGCAGCTGTGCTCAAACCTGCTCTCGGCACGTGCCAGGCACCCCATAAATCACTGTGGGGAGGGGCAGAGGGAGAGGATGGTTGAAATCAGGGATCCCAGGCCACATCCAGCCCAATTCCTATCTGGAAATAAAGCTTTATTGGGTCATTGATTTAGGTACTGGCTACGGCTTCTTCCACACGACAGCAGCTGAGTGGAGTCGCTGAGACAGAAAGGAACAGCCTGCAAAGCCTCAAATATTTACTACCTGGTCCTTTCCAGAAAAAATGGCTGACTCCTGGTTTAAAATAAAGTCAAGCACGCTTCTTTCTCACAGGACTTCTCAGGGGCCTTTAAAGTGTTATTAGACAACGTGAACTGCCACACAAGGGATTTCCCAAACCTATTAGATGGAGAACCTTCTCTTCCCTGGGGCATCTCGCAGCCCTGGGGTCCACACTGGCCACACAGGCCCCACTGTGGCCTGTGCACGGCATCCTGGGACTGAGGTTATAGGAGCAGTAGGATGTCGTGATGAGTCCCCCCAGCGTCTGAGTGACCAAGCGGAGAGTTCTGAGATTCCTGAACTTGCCTATCAATCCATCCTGCCTCCCCCAATCATGAACTCTAGGACACCTCTGTCTGTGTCCCCCCAAATGGCAGCTCCACTCACTGTAGCCAGGAGGAAAGTGCAGCCCAAGGCAGGAGAGCTAAGGTTGCCCGCTTGGAATGCCCACAAGCAATGTCCTATGGGAGGAAGTCTAGCTCTCGGGTCAGCCGTCCTGCCCAGGGGTGTTTGCAAAACTGGAACCAGTCACTGAGAGCAGCCTGCAAACATGAGTCACTGCTCCCTCAAATTAACAAGGCCGCAGACCCAGACACCAGCTCTCTCCCTGGAGCATTGCCTGCCCCCTCAAGGGCCTCAGCCCTGCCTCTCCCAGCCCCGGGGCACTGAGCTGGCAAAGACTGGCAAGTGGAGGCAGCTGCTCCTTCCTCCAGCCTCAGACCTCAGGCACGTCCAGCCACGCACGCCACACCCTGTGCAACCACTGTCCACATCCCCAATGCAGGCCTGGGCAGCGTGGCAGAAGTGCCCACACACATCAGGCACAGGATCAGGAAAACCCAACCTCTGCCCCGGAGGGCTCATCAGCCAAAGTGAAAGGAATCATGGAGGAACAGGCAAAGTGCTGTGAAAGAGGGGAAATCCAGGAAGGCTTCCTGGATGGTCTGGCTCCTAAGATGTGCCTGCATAGAGAATATTGACCAGGGAGACTCCAAGGGCAGAAAGACATATCAGAGAGCGGGACAAACTGCCCAGGGCAGGGAGCAGCGAGCACAGAGCATTCTGAGGAGCAGTTTGTTCCACGTCTGCTTGAGGGCAGCCTCGTGCACGCTGAAAGACCCTGGGCTGGGCAGCCTGATTGGGGACGGGGGTGGCAAAGGCCCTGACGGCAGAAGGGGAACTGCTGGCAGCAGAGAGGGCTCTTAGGGCCTCTGAGCTGGGAGCAGCATAATCAGAACTGGCTGCTTATGTGAAACTTCACTATTCAACCCACAGAGGGTGTAAATAGTCCTAACGACAGTAAGGGGTCCGCTGCGTGATGCCTTCAGGAGGTGGGCGTGACCCTTATCCCTGCTTTCCTAGGGAAGAGGTTCAGGGAGGTTCACTTGCCCAAGACCACCCAGCCAGGAAGTGGCAGGGACAGATGTTTTGTTTGTTTTGTTTTTTTGGTTTTTTTTTTTGCGGTACGCGGGCCTCTCACTGCTGCGGCCTCTCCCGCTGCGGAGCACAGGCTCCGGACGCGCAGGCTCAGCGGCCATGGCTCACGCGCCCAGCCGCTCCGCGGCATGTGGGATCCTCCCGGACCGGGGCACGAACCTGCGTCCCCTGCATCGGCAGGCGGACTCCCAACCACTGCGCCACCAGGGAAGCCCAGGGACAGATGTCTGAATCCAGACTCTTGACTGCTCTTTCGTAGCCTCTTCCTGTGGGGGGAGAAAGAAGACCCAACACGCTGGGCTGTGAGCTGTGCTCCAGCGCTGTTGCTGAATCATTTCCTCCAGACGGCCCCACCGAACGCTGCACTCGAGCATCAGGAAGGAGGACCCCGCCAGCCCTGACTGTGGTGGCCTTCCTGGAGCTGCTCCTTGGCCAGGCTGGGGGCCTCCAGGAAGCCACTGTCAGCCGGTCTCAATCCCCATGGCCTGGCACAGAGCCCGGCACAGAGTAGGCACTCAGCAAATAATTAAATGAACAAATGGTTGAACAGCTGTTTGTAAATAACTAAAACACACGCCATGGCAACCAGCTTTCTCTTTAATCCATGTGAAAAGAAAAAATGAAGCTCTCCAAATATTTGCACGATCATAATCCATCTTGAGGTTGAAATATGTTCCCCCCAAATTACCCACCATGTCTGATTTCAAAGAACTTATATTCTTGTAGACTTCAAGATGGAGCATGTCAAATCCTGACAGTCAGGACAAGAGGAGATGTTCAAAAAGACAGCAGCCAGCCCCTGACAGCTCCCGGGGCCCCAGGGAAGACATGGGAGGGGAGAAGCTGAGTCTCTCCTCCGGGCTGGTGGGGCTTACACGGCGGCACCAGCTTCTTGGGTTTCCCCATGAGCTGAACATTCTTTCCACTAACCCAGGAATTTGATGCAATAAATCTCATGATTACTGATGGTTCCTCTACTCCAGGTGTGGGCTTATTGGCCAAGGATTAAACATCTTATTCAAGGTGATCTAACTACATTTCTGGAGAGAGAGAAATAGAGGCAGAAGAATGCAGGGCACACAGCCTGTCCCTGGAGGATAGGCTCATGGGTGATCGGGTTTCAGAAAACAAAAGATCATGTGTTGCCAGAGACCTGCAGCTGCAGGACCCTCAATGGGAGCGTTCGGTCCAGCTGTGCTAGCATGGGTGGGACAGGAAGGAGTTGGGAAACACAGATGAGCCAGTCGGGTGAGGCCCCTGCAGAGCAAGGTGGCCTGGGTTCAGGTTCTAGTTCTGCCACTTGCTGGCTCCATGACCTTGAGAAAGTCGCTTAACCTCATGAGTAAAATGGGAATAACAATAAAACCCACCTTGCAATGTTGTTGTGAGGATTATAAGTAATTATACATAAATGGCTATTTTTGTGCCTAGTTTATCGTAAAGGCTACTGCCCCATCTCTCCTTCCAACATCTCTGCTGAAGTTTCCTCTTATTAAAAAAGAAAAAAATACATGTACATGTCCAACAATACCTGGGCCAGGGACTTTGTGTAGTGTCTCAGGCTGTCAAAGAGACTTAAGTGGAGCTGGCAGGAACTCTCCACAGAGGACACTCACCTCCACACTCCAGGGATGTGCTTCGCACTGGAGTTTATTCTAAGCCACACAGATTCTACTCAGACCACCCATTTTGCCCCCATTCTGTCAATAAATGTTGGGGGGTTCACACAATGGCCAGGTCCAGTTCTGGGACACAGGGACACTCTGACCTGCTCTCCACCCCCGGGGGCTCACAGCCACGTGGGTTCTGGACCTTGGGACCATCCTGGGGCTGGAACGATGTCCAAGGTCTCAGAGGACTTTAAGCCCACTCCTACCAATGGCAATGCTTCCTCCACAAAGAGATTGCCATCCAGTCCTAATAAAATCCCTCCAAGCCCAGAATTTTAATAAGCAGATAAACAGGCGGTATCGTGTTTCTTTTAAAATACATATAAACAGTGTTCCCTGAGCAAAGATGCTATGCATCCCCAATAATCCTGCATCATCCCTCCCCTCCCCCTGAGCCAGCTGGGGCTCTGCGTTCAGTGCTCTGGGGGTGTACCTGACGCCATGCCAAGAGCATCTCAAAACACTGACACATCTGCTCCCCGTGACAACCTGGGAGAGCGGGGGCTGTGAGCACCCTCCTTTTGCGGATGCGGAAACTCGGACATGGAAAAGTGAAGAGACTTGCCCAAGGCCAAGCCAGGCCCTACCCTGACTTCTGTCTCCAAAGGGGCCAGACTACTGACGCTGGCAAAGAAGAGGTCCACCACGCCGTGGCCAGAAGGGCCACGTCCACATCCACCTGCAGTGCCGTGGCCAGAAGGGCCACGTCCACATCCACCCCGCAGTGCCGTGGCCAGAAGGGCCACGTCCACATCCACCCCGCAGTGCCGTGGCCAGAAGGGCCACGTCCACATCCACCCCGCAGTGCCGTGGCCAGAAGGGCCACGTCCACATCCACCCCGCAGTGCCGTGGCCAGAAGGGCCACGTCCACATCCACCTGCAGAGTCCCGCAGGAAAGGGTGTCTGGCTCTCACACCTCCCCCTCTGTGATCCTGGGTCTATCCTGCTTGACAGTGCAGGGCCCTTGCCCCTCAAGAGCTGACCGGGAAAATAGGGCCCGGTGTTCTGGACAGTGAGAGGGTCTGGGGCTTGAAAGGGAACAAGGAACAAGGCCTCCTCCTCTCAGGATACAGGAGTTAGCAAACACCAGTACCGGATGCCTAGTGAAATTTGCATTTCAGATAACACATTTTTAACATAAGTAGTCACATGCAGTATTGGGGATATACTAAGAAAGTATTCGTAGTTGATCTGAAATGCAAAGGTAACTGCGTGTCCTCCATTTTTTCTGGCAGCCCTACCCCTCATCTCCCACTACTCCCAATAACGCTGGTGCAAGCTCAGGATTTGGGGCCCAAATCACACCTCTTCCTACTCTAGGTCATGGTGACCGAATATAATCACATAGGGTGATTGGCAGGGATGAAAGTCGTGGCTTTATGAATATTATCATCAGATTGGAGAACGTGCCCTGGATTTGGAGCAGAGCGACCCGGGTCGATGGCAGCTCCCACCCCCAGCGGTGTGACCCCGCCATATCCCGTCATGTCCGAGCCTTGGTTTCCTTTCCTGCAATTTGGGGCTAATAATGAAACTGCCCTAACTGCTCCCAGAACCGCTGGGTGGATGGACCCTCCGTTACATGCACAAGTGCTCCAGTGAAGCTGGAGTCCTAGCGAGTCCTACTGGGTTATAATTTATTCGTGTCACTTTAATAACAATAAATGAACAGGTTGATTCATTTCCTGACTCCGAGGTGCTTCCCTAGCTTTCTCTACCAGCCTAGTTTTCTGCCTGTACACAGAGTTCATGGAATCACTATATTCTGGAGGTGGTTAAAAAGGAAGCGAAGCCGTAGCAAATTCGATTTATGTTTCTAATTCCATTTGAAATGACTTTGGCAATAAATAAACCACTCTCTCTGATTCTCTTAAATCAGCATATTTCAGCAGCAAAGTGACATGTTGGAATCAGCAGTGTGTTCCGTCTCACTCTGTTGGCCCACGTGTGTCCACAGTGAAGGGACACTGAGGTCTGGCCTAGTGCCAGGCTGCCGGCCTCTGCAAGCATCAAGACACTGCCAACCACTTTGGTCCCTGGCTCCGAGGGGCAGTAACTCTCCCCAGCACAAGGCCTGGTGACCTGCTGGGGTCGGCCTCTCTCAGTTCCTCTATGGTTGCAGGGCACCCAAGGAGGTTTCACTCTGTTGAGTCTGTGAATGGATGTAGGGTGTTCAAGAGGGATGGGGAGGTTTGGGTGGAGATGCCAGCCGAGGCAGGATTCCAGGACTGGCATGTGAACCAAGGGCCCTGCCCTTTAGCCTGAAGCAATTACGTGGGGACTCTTGCTGGGTCAGGGATACTGTGAGTTCATGAGCACAGCTAAGCATGGGGCCCTGGAGTCATCCCGGATCAGCCCCCTACTATCAGAGGGGCTGGGGGGCACCTGAGCCCAGGATCCCCATTCACTCACCTGGGTAATGGGGATGATTCTGTTGTCCACCGCTAAGCTGCCATGAAAATGACCTCACAGCATCTGTCATCCATCACCAACTAAAGCACTTAGCACAGGGCCTGGCAGCTGGCAGCTCAACACAACAGATAGAGAGGGCTTCTTACCAGTGGGCAGACACCCTGGGAGCTCAGAGAAGCTACGCACATGTGCACACACATCCTGACACCTAGAGACCCACAGACACACACACACACACACACACACACACACACACACACACACCCTGACACTCAGAGGGTTTGAGGTAAGGCCCTGGCACGTGGATGTTTAACAAGCAGCCCAGGTGACTCCAATCACAAGGAAGCCTGAGGCACCACACTAAGGGAAACCAGGGCTCCCCAGCCCTTGGCAGTGTCAGAAACACCTGGAGAGCTTATTACACTGCAGCTGGGGCTCCAGGTCTGCATCTCTAACAAGGCCCCAGGCAATACTGAGGCTGCTGGGCAGGGATCCTCCCTTTAGTGGGGGAATTACTGCAACTGTGCAGGGATATGCAGAGCTCTTTGAAGAGAGGCCAGAGGCTGTGATGATTTGGGGAGGGAGGCAGACATTGGCCACCAGGAGCTCCTCCACCTGCAGCCAGCGTCCACAGGTCCCTCCGATCCAGCGAGTACAAGACGATCCAGAAGCAGGCGGGCATGCCTCACGCCTCCGTCCTCCTCAGCCCTGCACCTGACTGCTCCCCAAATGGGTCTATTCCAGCAACTATTGCTGTGTGGCCTAAAGCAATCATTTTAGTGTATTCATGGATTGGATTCTACAGGCCGGGAGTTCAGGCAGGGCATCCGGACAGCTTGTCTCTGCTCCACAGTGTCTGGAGCCTTAGCTGGGAGGACTCAGGGCTGGAGTCTGGAATCATCCTGCGGCATCTTCACTCGCATATCTGGCAGTTGATGCTAATAGCAGCTGGGGCCTCAGCTGCGTCTGTTGGACAGAACCCAACATGTACACGTGGCCTCTTCACGTGGCCTGGGCTTCCTCCCAGCATGGCAGCCTCAGGGCAGTCAGATTTTTCTAGAGATGTCAGGGCTTCCTGGAGAACCTCGCTCTGTTACTTCCACCACATTCTGGCACCTAGAAGATCAGCCCAATTCAAGGGCAGGGATATCAATGCCAGCTCTCCATGGGAAGAGTGCCATGGAACTCACAGACATGTTTCAAACCCACCCACCAAGTGTCTCCAAGGACTTCCCTGGGCGGTCCAGTGGTTAGGACTCTGCACTTCCACTGCAGGGGGCACAGTTTCGATCCCTGGTTGGGGAACTAAGATCCTGCAAGCAAGCCGTGCAGCACGGCCAAAAATAATAAAATAAAATAGAATAAAATAAAATGTGTCTCCAGAAGGCACTCTCTCCTTCACCCCCCAGCCTCCACCTTGGTCTGGGGTCTCCCTGTCTCCCATCAGGGCTTTTGAAACACCTTCGTTGTTGGTCTCCCCACCTCCAGCCTTGCCCTCCAGGCCAGCCATCACCAGCAGGGATGTCCATAACAAAAACAGATCCAGTTGCTTCCTACCTGGTCTCCTCTGGCAGAGCCAGTGGTCTGACTCGCAGCATTCCTTTCTCCAAGCCTCATGGCCTCCCAGTCTCTGCTCTAGTCACATCGCATTCCAAACCTTCCACTCGCCTTCCTGCTCTGCCACCTTCACACAAGCTGGTTTCTCTACAGGGAAATGCCCCTTCTTCCCCTATGCGGATCCTAGCAAACTCCTATTCATCCTTCAAAACCCAGCTCCAATCTCACATCCTCTGTGATGCCGTCTCCAACCCATTTATGATTATAATTGGGTGCAGTCTTAGCTGCACACTGGAATCACCTGGGGAGCTTTGACATATATTGATAGCTGGCTGCCACTGCCAGACATGCTGATTTAGTGGACTGGGTGCAGCCTGAGCATGGGGACTTTTAAAACTCCCCAGAAGATTCTAGGGTGCAGCTAAGGTTAAGAACTGCTTGTTTAGACCAATGGCTCACAATATGGCTGCACATGAAAATCACCTGGGGATTTTTAAAAGCATGCCTTTTCCCCAGGGCCCTACCTCAAAGCTATCAAATCAGAATCTATAGGGGTGGGGCCCAGACAACGCAATGGGTCCTTTATGAAACCTCCCCAGATGATTATGTAGCCAGGGTGGAGACACACGGGGGGCAGGTTCTAGCTCTCATTCACAGCATGACATCATGGGCATATGCTCAAAACCTCCATCTAATTTTCAATTTATAAGATAATCTTTATCCTAGAAGTGCACAAGGTCACAAGTCTGTTGAGTTTTTATAGAACACATCACGAGGCACTTTCCAATTTTAAAACCAATAAATGAATGCAAAATATGAAAAATTTAAATATCAATTTCATGCACATAATAGATCCTCAATAAATATTCATTGAATGGATTAATCAGTCAGTCAATCAACACAGTCCTAGTTTTAGAGCTGTGCCCAAAACACTTCTACACCCCTCCCCAGACTGTGAGCTCCCTGAGGGCAGGCCTGGGACCCCAGCCCCCAAGCAAGGACATTTGCTGAATGAAGCAATGACTCTGCACCCAAAGTAAAAGGGCCCTGAATGTTCATGGCTGTCTCTCTATTTTCTAGGTGTGCCATGAATTACTAGATGAACAGGGGAAATGCAAATGTGTCATTTGCATTTGAAAGCATGACAGTGTTACAATTTAATTATGGAAAAATTATTGGTTATTGTGCTTTTTTAGAGGCCTGGGGAGAAGCCCAGACATGGCTTTTCAACTTGACAAGAAGCCAAAGGCTCAAAGCCCAGACACGCATGGAGTCAGGTCAGGTGCCCAGCGCTGCTCCATGCACTGCCCCCCACAATGCGGTGGCTCAGCCTTTCCTAAGCAACCCTCACTGGGGCCGTGGCCTCTGCTCCATGGCTGGTGGAGGGTGAATGGTGGAACCGTGGCCTGTGCAGCTCCCCTGTCTTGTGACCTCTGCTGATTTGGCCCCTTAATGGTGAGAATATTCTTCCCCAAAGCCCCCCACCAGCATGGAGCTGCAGCCCAGTGGTAAAGAGGAAGAAATCTCAATCGGACATCCAGGGTTCCAGTGCCTGGTCCACCACCTATTAGCTGTGTGACTAGGGCAAATCACTGAGCCTCTCTGAGCTCCAGTTTCCCCGCCTATACAACAACATCGGTGTAGTACCCGCCCCAAAGGTCACTATGAGATGAAGATGGAGTGATGTCTACAGAGCCTGAACACCAGGCCTGGTGTGGAAAAAGGGATCGGGATTTGACAGGTGACAGCACAGAGGTTGAGCCCTCAGATTCCAGGCTGCCTCTTAGTCGCTGTGCCACTTGGAGCAAGTCGCTTACCTTGGTAAGACTCAGTTTTTGCATCTGTAAAATGGGCCCAAGAGCAGAACCATCACAAGATCACTGAGATGTGCTAGTGCCATGAAGGACAAATCATGGTCACTGGCTTGCGCTGAACACTCAGTATTAGCTGTCAGAATTATTTCCACTTTTTTAGTACCACGGTTATTAATAACTCTGCCATTTCTTATAATAATAAGGAGCTGACTCTTCTCCCGGCAAGGGTATGGTCATGGTTTGTGTGCTGACAGCACCCCAGAGACTTACAAAAAGCACTCCCCCCACCAATGCAGGCCCCACCAGAACTCTGATGTAACTGTTTTCTAATCAGGGGGAAAACATGGTGCACAGGAGGTGGACAGAGAGGGGAGTTGCATGTCACAGGCCTGTGTCTGCCCTTGCATAACCTGCCGCCACCAAGGCCGGAGCGAAGGACAAATTCAGGTCCCCATGTGGGATGACAGGCCCTTTTCCCACTTATAACCTGGGCCACCTCGGCAAACAAACATCTCATTGCACCAAGCCTAGAGGGGGAGTGAGAGTCCGCAGGCAGCCTCCCTCTGGAAGCATCCCAGGCCCCGCCTTCTCCTCCCATGCCCCGGAAGCAACCTGTGGGCCAGGTGGGAACATGTGCCCAGGACAAGGTCTGAGTCAGGGCGACGCAGACCAGGCCAGCTCCAGCCCTGCCTGGACACAAGACTCCTTCCCAAATGCACACACGAGTCCTGGTACAGGTAAGAGAAAGGAAGACAGAACATTCTTTGGCAAAGTGTGGCATCCTCGGGACTTCCCTGGCAGTGCAGTAGTTAGGACTCTGCACTTCCACTGCAGGGCCACGGGTTTGATCCCTGGTTAGGGACTAAGATCCCACAAGCCACATGGTATGGCCAAAAAAATAAATAAAAGTGTGGCATCCTCCACCAACCTGTGTGCACCCAGGTGGCAATGTCCTTGAACAAAGGCCAGAGGGCCACCTTCTCCCAGTCTACTGTGTGGACAAGATCAGCCTTTATCTGCAGTCAGGACCATGGGGCAGTGCAGCTGCTCAGCAAATCATGACTTTCCTGAAGCAGCCGAGGCCAGCTTCCCCAGACCTCCAGGCAGCCATGTGGCATCTCAGAGCACACAACCCAGAAGGAACACGGGAAGGAGAATAGTTAGCAGCACGTGTCCGAAGACACGGGCTCCATCTGGGCTGAGCGTGGCCCGCCACGGTGACTCTGATGGCTTCGCCTCCCTGTGCCTGTGAGACGTGGATAAGGTAATCAATGCTGGACCCCTCCACGTGCAGCGAAAATAAACATGCCAGTGCAAACTCTAGAGTGCTGGCGGGAGCTAGTGATCACTGGCGGCCCTCCTGCTGGCCCTGGGGGAGCCCCAGCTGAGGAGGGTAAACTTGACTCTGGGCTCCTGGGAGCAGTAACTCAGAGCAGCTCTCCGAAAATGTGAAATGTCTGCGGTGTCTCTGTTTGATCTTCAGAGTTCATGCAGACTCTATGTTTAATTCATAATATCTCTGTTTCAGTAAAATGGTGTTTTAAATTCCTTTCCGTCTGGTAGATTGACGTACCTGGTAAATGGATGCTGCAGAAAGCTGTGACTGGGGAGGTGAACCCCACCCCCGTGCCTCCAACAAAGGCTGCTCGGCACCGAGAGATGAAAGCCCCGGACGCCTCCCAGCAGGCTCATTTGGGTGTCCCTCCCACCCACTCCAGGGCCCTGATCAGTCAGGGGCTGCCTCTGGCATGTGATCCCCACAGCCCTACCCCAGACGGGCCTGGCTGCATGTGGGTGAGACTCTGAACAGCTTCTCACTGAATTAACCTGGAAACCTGGCCTCCTGGTCCAGCCTGTGGGAAACAGCTTTGTGAGACTCATCCGGGCACGGGGTCTAGGAGACACTCAAGTCCAGCTCGCCTTCCCCAGAAAAGGAAGCCGAGGTTACCAGGGCTGTGCCATTTCTGCCTCCCCTTGCGGGTGATCCCATTAAGTCTGAGCCACAGCCTGGCTGGGAGCCTGGGAGAGCAAGTCTCATGCGAGGTTATGGGAAAGGGGAGGCTGGCTTCAAGTTGTGGGGAGGGCTCCCCAGTCCTTGTAGCCCGCTCTCCAGGTCCCAGGCCCAGATGCACCGGAAGAGCTGCACTGGCCCCCATGGCAGTGGTGCGATGCTGCCTGCTGGGCTGTTGGCAGAAGTCTGGGAGGGTGAGGTTACCCAGAGTGCCCTCCTCCTGATGCTGGAACAACGTCTCCTGTCTTTCAAAAGCTTAGATTTGGGAACCAGGCGAACTGGGCTCAGATCCCAGCATGTGGCCTTGGGCTTGGCCATCCAGTCTCTGTCTGGGAGGAGCTCAGGGGAAATCACCAGCTCCCTGGATTGGACCCCAATAGCCACTACCAGGTGAGCGCCTCAGGGAGCTGTGGGCAGCCCACTTGCTACCAAAAGAGGGTCTTCACAGGGAGGATAGCGTCGCATGCCCCTCTAAGAGCTGCTGCCAGATCTCCCTCGCAGGAGAATCCCAACCAGACATCCGTGTGCACCCTCATGAGCTATGGGGCCAGCCCGCCTCCCCCAGAGGGAGGGCCTTAGGCAGGGAGCCCAGGCCACAGATACGGGGCCCTGAGAAGGAGGCACCTTTGGCCTCCACAAAGCAAGAGCTGCTCCCAGGTATGGCCTGCCAAAATGCCAGAGCCAGTAGGGCTCCTGTGAAGATAAATGAGACGCTCCTCAGCCCAGTAACGTTAGTTTATCTCCATCGTCCTCTTCATCACCATCACCATCATCGTCATCGTTACGGATCCTGCACCCAGACTCCATCAGAGACCAACCTCTACTCCTGGCTCAGCCCCGAATAACTCTGGGATGTTGCTGGGCCTCCCTTGCTCTCAGTCCCCTTCCCCTCTCCCAGCACTCCATAATTGTGGAGCCCCTAGTTTAAAATGAAAATGTGGGACCGCTTGTCCAAAAACCAGGGAAAAAAACGCCATTATAGGTACGAAAATACAGAGTTTTTCCTGTCTTTCACGTATCTCTCTCTCTGTCTTTGTCTCTCGACTTGTCATGGCATGTTTTTATTTGCTATTTAATGCTGTTCTAAGTACAGAATAATTAATAATTTTTAATTACTAACCTGAACGTTACCATTCATCACTATATTGTGCAATATCAGTTTTAAATGCAGATGAGCATCTAACTCGTATTTGGAAAATCACTGAAATTACACGCTTCGTATTTTGTACTTTGTACACACATATGTAGATGTGTCCCTACCAGAAGAGTGAAAACACTGCACAAAACTCAATGGGCTGTTTTTCACTCCTTGATGTTCGCCCCGCACTCTGCCTCAGCCTTACTGCTGAGTAAGGAAAGGAAAGGAAAGGAAAGGAAGGATGGAAAGGAAAGAGACTGCGGTTGTCCTGTCTCTCCCTTTTCCTCTGTGCCATCAGCTTCGTGTAAGCGCTTGACTAACACAGGGACATAATCTAAGTAAGAAAGGATAAGACAGGGTCACTTGGTCGCTTGTGTTCCTGCATTCAAAACAAGTCCTGGTTCGAACCGAGAGGGTGGCCTCATGGGGATGTCAGCGCCCTCGCTCATCTAATCCTTGACGTGTGCTCATGGGGCTTCAAGAACGCTATCTGCAAGTGGGGAGAGAGGAAGAACGACACGTAACCCTCACAGATCTGCTCTGCTCATGCACGTGCTCTGTGGTCCCATCAGATCTCATTTACAAAACGTAAGTTCAAAGATAATAGCATTCGGGGGCTTCCCTGGTGGTGCAGTGGTTGAGAGTCCGCCTGCCGATGCAGGGACACAGGGAGGAGGAAGGGTAAGCTGGGACGAAGTGAGAGAGTAGCATTGACAAATATACAGTACCAAATGAAAAATAGATAGCTAGTGGGAAGCAGCTGCATCGCACTGCACGGGGAGATCAGCTTGTTGCTTTGTGACCACCTAGAGGGGTGGGATAGGGAACGTGGAAGGGAGATGCAAGAGGGAGGGGCTATTGGGATATATGTATACATATAGCTGATTCACTTTGTTATACAGCACAAACACAACACTGTAAAGCAATTATACTCCTAGAAAGATGTTCAAAAAAAAAAAAAAAAAAAAAAAAAAAGATAATAGTATTCGGGACTTCCCTGGTGGTCCAGTGGTTAAGACTCCACACTCCCAATGCAGGGGGCCCAGGTTCCATCCCTGGTCAGGGAACTAGATCCCGCGTGCCGCAACTAAAAAGATCCCACACGCGGCAACCAAGATCCCTCGTGCCGCAACTAAGACCCAGCCAAATAAGTAAAAATAAATAAATATTTTTTGAAAAGATAATAGTATTCAAATTTCGAGATGGCAGCAAAAAAGCATTAAACCAAGAGCGGGCCCTTCTGAGCCCGCCTCTGCTGTAACATGGGCAGAACGCACTTGGGTTTGCCTGCCTGAGGATGGGGGAGGACCGCACGCAAGGGAGGTGGTAGAAATGCGTTGTCCACGGTGACTCCCGAGCCCACTGGGGATGTCATGCCCCCCGGAGAGAGGCAGGCAGGCACCCTGAGCACAGCCAGCATCTGTGCGGAGCTGCAGGAACAGCTGTCTCCGGCCGGAAGTGGACAGCAGGGAGCTGATTTTGGTTCTAGATGAGCTTGGACGACACAAAATCCATTTCCTTCCAGAGTCGGAACTGTTTTTAGTCACCCAGCGAGTTCAGCTCCGTACCACGTTTCTCCCAGTGGCTGTCAGGCTGTAAACCAAACATCGCTGCCTGCAGCCTGTGTGCCCAGAGGTCAAAAGCAGCTTGCTCTCAGAGCCTCTGCCAACAGAAGGTGGGTTCTGCTGCATGTGCTGGGACCACCGGCCGTCCACACCTGCAGCTCTTGGAACCAGCATCCGACAATGGATGTCTGGTGACAGCTCTTCTGCCCAGCTGTTCCCTCCTTGGTCACCCATTTCCTCTGAATGAGCCGGTCCCCTTGCATCAGAACTCAGCTGAGAAGTGAGGACGCAGCGGAGAGCCTTTGCCTGTGTCGGCTGAATCGTCATGTATTCTCACCTAGGAAGGCGATTTCACATTCTCCTCTCTTCTCTCCAGGAAGCGGACAGGCCCCATGGGCACAGGTGCTGGGCTCAGATGGCACAGCTTGGGGGGCCTGAGCTGTGCCATGGATCCGTCCAGCTCAACAGGAGATCGACATCCAGAAGTCCCAGGTCCTCCACCCCCAGCCACGGAGCCTGGATCCATCCACGACGCAGGGGGCAGACACCAAAACTCGGGTACGTTTCCTGAACTGTAAACTGGGAGCAACGATGACCACACAGACACCGCACAGCCTCCCAGCCCCTGCGAAAGGGAGTGTCACACTTCTTGTGGATGCACCTGAGGCTTAGAAAAGTGAAGTGACCAAAATCTTATTGTCTCAGGTTTACACACGGGGAAATCGAGGCTTGGAGAGGTTAAGCAAGCTGAGATCACCCCCACGTCTGGGGAACGCCTAAGTCCACGTCCAGCTTGGAGTAAGTGTTGGGAACGTGTCAGCTCACCCGTGTGATGGGGCATCGTAGCCTTTACTGCGGGACACCAAGGTAGGCGGCTGCCGCTCGCTTTAGACACAGAAGGTGTCTCGTGGGCCACAGTTATGGAAAAAAGGGCAACTCGGGGTGAGGAAGTCCAGCCTGTCCACCTGCAGTGGCCCCCCATGCCCAGCCAGACTGAGACAGCAGAGCCATTCAGTCTGTGTGATGGAGGGAGACAGGGAGGGGTGGATGGAGCAGGTACTACACACCCCTGCGCTCTCCCTCCTCCCCCAGCCCCAGAGAGGGTGGGGCTCAGACTCTACTCCTCTGTCTACCCTCTCTCGGGAGATTGGTTGTCCTCTGGGCCCCCAGCCTCCCTGGCTGTGACGCTGGTACCCAGGCCTGCATTTCTACCCTCCAGTTAGAAAGTGGCCTCCAGCCACGCTTCTCACCTCAGCCTCCACACATCCGGGAGGCATTCTCCCCTCTGCCCTGTCCAGCTCTCCCCCAGCGCGCGCACACACACGTCTCTGTTTCTATGTTGGCCCCTCTGACAATTTGATGCCTCCTCCTCCGTCTGGCCCACAAGTTTTGCCCATCCTTCTGCCCCAGACTCTCTCAAGCCTCATGCCCTTCTCTCTCATGATGCCACAGTCTGGGCTTCAGAATCACAAGCGTCCTAATTCCAGCTCAGGCTTTACACCCCCAGCTCTGAGCCCCAGCTCCCCGTCTGATGATGGTGCATCCTTCCGACATCAGAGGGTAGTAGGGTATGTGCGTAAGTGCTTGGCCTGTTGGGGCCCCAATGGCCTGACTACTCCGAACCTATTCACACCGATGTAAAAACCAACCAGTCAACATGCTGGACCTCTCAGCAGCCCTCCCACACTGGGGAGAAGACTCTGGGGGAAATTTCAGGATTTACTAGGAATTCTAGAAAAAATAAAATAAAATGGAGAAAATGTATAAATTATATGAGTATTAGAATAACATTCCCCAGTGCTAAAGGAATATATAAATCTTCAGGCTGATGGGGCCCACTGTCCAAGCAGAAATCCAAGCAGAATGACTCTGCGCTAGAGGCAAAGAAACCCTCACGACCTGCAGACGTTCACCACCCCGGTTCTCCCTTCACAGAGAACCCCAGAGCACAGAAGGCAAGAAACAGGGTGAGCAATCAGATTCAAAGACCGGAAGGAACTTCTAAAAGATGAATGTCCTTAGAGAAATTCAAGAAGATAACATGGTCCTAAAAAGAGAACAGGTTGTACTTAAAATGGAGCAATTAGAGATCAAGAAAGAGTTCGCAGACTTATGGTTACAGGGGGGAAAGCTGGGGGAAGGGATAGTCAGGGAGTTTAGGATTGACATGTACACTCTGCTGTATTTAAAATGGATAACCAACAAGGACCTACTGCATAGCACAGGGGACTCTACTCAATATTATATAACAACCTAAATGGGAAAAGAATTTGAAAAAGAACAGATACATGTATATGTGTAACTGAATCACTTTGCTGTACACCTGAAACTATCACAACATTGTTAATCAACTCTACAACAATATAAAATAAAAAGTTAAAAAAGAAAAGTTCTTAGAAATGCCGTTGCTAGAACAAAAAGACCTGAAGTTCAGGAAATCTCTCAGAATGTGTATCAAGAAGACAGAGGATAATATGAGAGAAAATATATGAGATGCATAAGGTCAACCTAAAAAGATCAACCTATTAAGAATTCTAGGAAAAAAATAAAAGGAAGAAAATATATAAATTATACAAATGATAGAATAACATCCCCAAGCACCGAAGGAACATGCACGTCCTCGGGTCAATAGAACACACCAGGTACCAAGAAGAATGAATGAAAAAAGACCCACTCCCGGACACATTCTCCTGAAAACTGGAACTCCAGGAGGAACAAGAAGATTCTAAAAGCTTCCAGACAAGAAAAACAGATTATCTGCAAAGGAATTATAATCACCTCTGACATGTGACTTTTCATCAACAACACTGGAAACTAGAAAGACGAAGAGTGATACCCCAGGATCCTTATTAAAGAAATAAAATTCTAAACATATAATGCTAACTTTTCTTTTAAAAACTAATAAGTGTAGGGACAACATAAATCTTTTGAGACATAAAAATACTTAGAAAATTTACATACCAAATATTCTTTTTTGCAAAACGTTCTCTCAGGATATTCTCCAGCAAATAAAAAAGTAATCCAAGGAATTTTTTAAAATGGGAATTCTAAAACAGAATAGACTTAGCTTTGCATTTGGGGCTCTTCAAAATTCCAATCATGCATGCCAAACTACATAGTAATTAAAATTTTAGCTTACTGTATTTTATTCCAGCAAAATATCTTTATCTATGGCAAACTCATTTCTCTACCCAGCCATACACTGTCTAGATAATATTTCCCAGGTATAAAATCAGCCACCAATTCTTTGCTCAGCTAGAAAGGATTGGCTCTCTCCCTGGAATATAGACTTCCCTGCATCCCCAGGTCTTCAGTAACTTTTTAAAAATATGTACTTTTTAATTCGGTCATTTCTTAGTATTTCCTCAAGAGAGATAGGCTATTACCATTTTCTACATCCTAATAAATGTGAGACTCAAATCTTATTCATTTTCAATTCCAAACTGTCATATTCATGCACAAAAAGTGGCGCTATCATTGTTCACATGTTGACTTCATTAGGAAAACTATACAAATAGTTAAAATAATGCAAGTTTTATTTCAGTGTCATAAGATTCCTCAAATAGAAAAATTAATTAATTCCAATAATGTTTCCTTTTTTTTCCATCCAAGTCATGGACTCAGAAAAAAGCTTTTGGAACTTTTCTTAATTAATTGAGCATCATCTGAGACTATTATGAATACTATTGTTCAATTGACATTAAGCTAAATAGTACTTGTTTTTGCAATGATAATACAAATATAGTTTTTGGTGGAGCACAGTGTCATGGTAAAAAAAATCCTTACTAAATTAAGAAACATATGAAGCAGAAATTTACTTAGAATTGTTGATGGTACACATGTAATTCATACTGGATCCAAATAAGCTGGCATTCTACCAATATCAGTAAAAGCTGTAGTTGCCAACATTTTGTGACAACACTGATGAAGTTTAAAAAACAAAAAGAAAAAACATGCTTCGTCATGGCTTAATGTGCTTTGTCTCTGCTACCTGCCATCTATCAGATTTTAGAATAGTTGGAACTTTTGAAGTCAGTCTCAGTGCCTTACAACAATATTGAACTTTTTTGTAAATGAGTTCTCTAAATTTTGGATGCATGTTGTTCAAAAAAATTAGAAAACCTTGATTATTTAACACTTGGATTTTTAGTTTCTGAAGCTCTGAAAGAATTACATTAATTGAAAACAAAGCTTGCAAATAAAAAGACATTGGAATTTATCCCTAAAAGGTATGGGGGAAAGGGAACACATTAATTAATGAGAGCTCAATATTGAAATTCTATAAGGGTACTTCAGAATATCTTGACTTGTAAGAAGAATCTTTTGATGGAGCTTCTATTTTTAATTAGAAGAAATTACATTCTGTCCCAGAAGGGCAGGAGATTGAAAAAGCCTACCATCTTGCAGCATCTAAATTTAATGAAGCATTCAAAAGAATCATAAAGACAATTTGATGAGTTTTGTCTTGTAAAACTATTTGCTGAAGAAAAGTATTCTGGAAAGAGGCAAAAAGACAGTACCTGGGAGCTGAAGTCGGCCAAGCGCCGGCAGCAGCGGATTGTGGGAAAAGATGGCAACCGCCGTTCACCCCCGAGTTGTCCGGACCCTGCCAATGTCACGTTGCATGGGGTCACAAGTGATCGTCCCCTACCGGGGTGAGCCATATGATACCATGCACCTTCGCCACATGGGTGACCTGGGCCAGATTATCTTTCTGGAATGGAAAGGGAGAGACAAGGACTCCATCCTAAGAGCTGTGGAGCACAGCAACGTGGTCATCAATCTCGTTGGGCGAGAACGGGAAACCAAAAACTTTGATTTTGAGGATGTTTTTGTAAAGATTCCCCAAGCAATCGCTCAAGTGTCCAAGCAAGTTAAGAGTTGAAAATTTTATTCACGTTTCACATCTTAATGCCGATATTAAAAGCCCTTCTAAATATCTGAGAAATAAGGTTGCTGGAGAGAAAGAAGTGAGAGACACATTTCCAGAAGCTACCATCATAAAGCCATTGGACATCTTTGGAAGAGAGGAGAGATTCCTCAATCATTTTGCGAGTATTCAATGGTTTGGTCCTGTCCCTCTTATTTCCTTGGGCAAGAAGACAGTGAAACAACCAATATATATTGTGGATGTCACCAAAGGAATTGTTAATGCAGTTAAGGATCCAGATGCCAGAGGGAAAACTTTTGCCTTTGTTGGGCCCAGTTGGTACGTCCTCTTTGACCTGGTACAGTACGTCTTTTGCCATGGCTCACAGACCCTTCCTGGCATACCCTTTGCCACATTTTGCAGATCGATGGCTAGGTCGATTCTTTGAAATGAGTCCGTTTGAGCCCTGGACCACGAGGGAGAAAGTGAAGCGAGTTCACATCACAGACATGACCCTGCCTCACCTGCCCGGCTTCGAAGACCTGGGTATTCAGGCCACGCCCCTGGAGCTCAAGGCCATCGAGGTGCTGCGGCGTCACCGCACGCACCGCTGGCTGTCTTCTGAGATTGAAGATGTGAAGCCAGCCAAGACAGTCACTGTTTAGTGGCTCCTGAGCTGCCCTTGGTTTTTGGTGTCATTCAGGTCACTAGCGACCAGGCCACCTTTGGCAAAGAATCCTGTACACAGTGCATAACAGCCCCTATTAAAACATCTGAGATATAAAAAAAAAAAAAAAAAAAAAGCTTCTATCAAGATGATAAACAAGAATAAAAATGCCAGACAGTACGGCTTCCCTGGTGGCGCAGTCGTTGAGAGTCCGCCTGCCAATGCAGGGGACACGGGCTCGTGCCCCGGTCCGGGAAGATCCCACATGCTGCGGAGCAGCTGGGCCAGTGAGCCATGGCCACTGAGCCTGCGCGTCCAGAGCCTGTGCTCCGCAACGGGAGAGGCCACAACAGTGAGAGGCCCGCGCAAAAAGAAAAAAAAGAAAAAAAGACAGTACCTGGTAAAATATTTAGGCGGAAAGATTTTCACATTTTAATGCCAAAAAGTAGCATTGAGAACATCCTTCATTTTTCTCAAGCCCACTAGGTACCCTAACACCTATAGAGAGAATATTTTCTCAATTAAGAATATTATAGTCTACAATAAAGAGTAGATTAAAGGGGTCAATAATTTCAAATTTACTAACCACAAAACATTTCTTTGAAGAATATTTATGGGAAATTTTGTGAAAAAAAAAAAATAAAGTGATGAGGCCATATCAGGAAAAAAATTGAATACCACTGACATCATGTTAGAGACAGACACGCCTTAAGAAACTGACTAAAGTACACACTCTTCTGCTTCTTCTGTTATTTATATTCAGATAATCAATATAAAGAACGGTTTTGTTCTGGTTTTCAATTTTATTTATTTATTTTTGGCTGCGTTGTGTCTTCATTGTTGTGCGCGGGCTTTTCTCTAGTTGCGGCAAGCGGGAGCTACTCTTCGTTGCAGTGCTCGGGCTTCTCATTGCGGTGGCTTCTCCTGTTGTGGAGCAAGGACTCTAGGCACGTGGGCTTCACTAGTTGCAGCACGCAGGCTCAGTAGTTGTGGCTCGCGGGCTCTAGAGCACAGGCTCAGTAGTTGTGGCACACGGGCTTAGTTGCTCTGTGGCATGTGGGATCTTCCCGGACCAGGGCTCGAACCCGTGTCCCTTGCATTGGCAGGCGGATTCTTAACCACTGCACCACCAGGGAAGCCCTAAAGAACTGTTTTTTAATTTTACTCTATTGTACATAAATATGTTACTTTCGTTTTAGAAAAAAACTTTATTATTGAAAATAGTTTTTAATAGAACTATTTATAGTACCAACATAATAAAACCAATCTGTCAGTCAAGAAATAAATATTTTCAAGACCTAAAAAATTTTATTTATTTATTTATTTTGACTGCATTGGGTCTTCATTGTGTGCGTGGGCTTTCTCTAGTTGCAGCGAGTGGAGGCTACTCTTTGTTGCGGTGTGCAGGCTTCTCATTCTGGTGGCTTCTCTTGTTGCTGAGCACGGGCTCTAGGCATGCAGGCTTCAGTAGCTGCAGCACGCGGGCTCAATAGTTGGGGCACACAGGCCCTAGAGCACACGGACTTCAACAGTTGCAGTGCATAGGCTCAGTAATTGCAGCGCACAGGCTCTAGGGCACGCGCACTTCAGCAGTTGTGGTTCGCGGGCTCAGTAGTTGTGGCACATGGGCTTAGTTGCTCCACGGCATGTGGGATCTTCCCCGACCAGGGATCGAACCCGTGTCCCCTGCATTGGCAGGCCAATTCTTAACCATTGTGCCACCAGGGAAGTCCCTTTAATTATTTTAGAATCTCCTTTCCCCCTCAAAAGCCTTGGCTTGGTGTCATCAATAAAATATGTGGTCACTCTAGCCAAGAAGGATAAGGAGGCATACTAGTTCTCTGCTGCGGTGTAACACATTACCCCAAAGCTTAACCGCATGAAACAGCCAAAGATTATTGTCTCACAGTAGAGAGAGGATACCATGTGGCTCAAGAATCTAGATGTAGCTCAACTGGACGCTTCTGGGTCAGGGTCCCTGGTGAGGCAGCAGTAAAGCTGTCAGCCAGGCCTACAGTTAGATCTCAAGGCTTGACCCAGGCTGGGAAATCCGCTTCCAAGCCCACTTGTGTGGCTGTCAGCAGGCTTCAGAAGATGTGCCTGCAGGCTTGTGGTGCAGTTGTGGGCCTGTATTAGTCAGCACGGGCTGCTATAACAAGTACCACAGACTGGCAGCTTATACAATGGTTCTGGAGGCAGGAAGTCTGGGATTGAGGTGCCCACAGGATTGTTTCTCCTCAGGCCTCTCTCCTTGACTTGTAGTCGGCCGTCTTCTCCCTGTGCCCTCACACAGTCCTCCCTCTGTGTTTTTAGGTCTGCATCCTAATCTCTTCTTATGAGGATACTGGATCAGTCATATTGGATCAGGGCCCACCCTAAAGGCTTCATTTTAACCTAATTACCTCTTTAAAGACTCTATCTCCAAATACAGTCATGTTCTGAGGTCCTGAGGGTTAGGACGTCAACACATAAATTTTGAAGGTATAGCATTCAGCCCATGGCAGGGCCTCTCCACCTGAGGGTCTCCACATCATGGAAGCTTGTGATTCAAGATTGGGAAGAGAGAGAGAGAAGAGAGACTCAAGACAGCAAGACAGAAGCTGCTGTCTTTTATAATTTGATCTCAGAAGTCACATCACATCTTGTCTGCAATACTCTGTTGTTGGAAGAGAATCAGTGAGTCCAGAGGAGGACAGGGTTCACAAGAGCAGGGTCTCAGGAGGCAGCCATCTTGGAGGCGGCCTTCCACAATCCGTAAGCTTCTCTCTCCAAATCCACTGGAGGGACCTAGACTGAGAGTGGAAACGCTGGCTTTGGAAAGGCAGTTTATCCTCCCTCATCTCTAGGGAGACAGTAGGAAGGCTAGAAAACACGTCACCCTCTCTGGCTTCCCAGCATGGCTAAAAGATGGAGGCCTACTGACAACAGGCGTGTCTACACAGCTCTCTGGGCGGCTCCTCAGCAAATTCTGAGCTGGAAGCCGTGCGGGAGGCTGGTTCAGCTCCAGGCGGTGAGCTCAAGGCTGTTCTCCCTCAATGGCACGTAGTCTTGTGTGTGAAGTCATAACCCGGAGCCTCACCAAGGCCTCCAGCTGCACAAACCACCTCCACGTGGGGGTTCCCCCTCTCCGTGGGGGTTTCCCCACACATCTTTCTGTACTCTGGACCCCGACTCAGCCAATAGTCTTCATTTGCTCTCTAGATGAGTCCTCCTTCCACTAGCTCAGCCTCTGGTGTTTGCTTAACCATTTCAGGACACACACGTCACCCTCATCTCAGATGATGACAGACAACCTGCTTCTCCTTCATGATGTTCACACAGCAGCCCATGCTCACAGCAACCCCGCTGCCTCCCAGGTGGAACCATTTCGAAGTCGTTGTAAAGCGACAGGGTAGGAAACACGGCCTGAGATGACTGAGGACTGTCCCCTCACAGACAGGTGGGCTGACAGGTAGGAAACCAAGAGTAAGGTGCTCCGGGCAAAGCCGTCACGGATGGGGGTGTGGGAACCCCAAGCAATCCAGGGTGGCCAGCCTTTACGGCAGTAGAGTAGGGGAAGGTGGGGAGGGAGGTTGGGGGTTGCTTTGGATAACAAGGAACACGGTGCTGAGTGCAGGTCTCCTAGTCTCTCCTGGCAAAGCTCCTGGGAGCAGGACTCAACATTCTCTTCATCTCTGCATGCCCCCCTCTCCCGTCACACACACACACACACACACACACACACACACACAGACACCCCACATACACACAATGCCAAGCACAGTCACACAGACACAACCCACACACACTCACACGCATACACACACACTCATATACAGTTACAATCGCGAACACATACACACGTGTCCACACACATACACCATCGCCCACAAGCATGAACACAATACACAAGTCACATATACCTGCACACACATCCACAATGCACACTCACACATCACTACTCATGCATCCACATGTGCTCTCTCTCTCTCTCTCACACACACACACACACACACACACACACACACACACACACACACACACACACACACCACGCAGCCCCACCAGCACCCTCCCAGCCCTAGCATGTGGCTGGTGCTCAGTCAGGGTTGACTGCATTGATGAAACATTAAATCAAGGGAAATTGTGTTTGGGGGTCCCTTTTTCCAATTAATCTTTCCAGTTGTTTAACATCAGCTCCTAAGGAATTCGCTGTGTGTATTCAGAGCCCTAAACTCGTGCTTCTCAAAATTAGAGAAAGATCGGACTTCCCTGGTGGCACAGTGGTTAAGAATCCGCCTGCTGACGCAGGGTACACGGGTTCGAGCCCTGCTCCGGGAAGATCCCACATGCCACAGAGCAACTAAGCCCGTGCGCCACAACTACCGAGCCTGCGCTCTAGAGCCGGTGAGCCACAACTACTGAGCCTGTGTGCCGCAACTACTGAAGCCCACGTGCCTAGAAGCCCGTGCTCCACAACAAGAGAAGCCACCAACCGCAATGAGAAGCTCCCACATCGCAACGAAGAGTAGCCCCCGCTCGCCGAAACTAGAGAAAGCCCGCGTGCAGCAACCAAGACCCAACACAACCAAAAACTTACTTAATTAATTAATTATTTAAAATAAATTAGAGAAAGATCATTTCTCTTTCCCGCAATTGCATCTGAACTGACCATGCTTTAGGAGATTTTTTTTCATAAAATATGACTCTTTAAATCAGGCCACGTCTAAGTCTTATACTTTACTTAAGCACTTGGGTGAGGGGGAAATATAAAAGATTCTCTCCAAGCAAAGCACTTCTCCACGTTTGGGGGGGGATCCTTTTAAGGAAAGGGGAAAGTATTGGGAAAACAGTCAATGGTTCAACATCCACCACTTTACGGGCTGCAGCTTCCAGCCACCACCCCAAACGGAGCCCTGGGAATGGCACACCCCAGGGGTGAAAGCATGGCTGAATTTGTTCAACTATGTTTTCTAAAGAATAACCCCCAAACATGCATTATTTTGTAATAAGTGGAAGGTTATTTTTTCAAGGAGGAAAGAGACAATCTTGTTGACACAATAGATGCAAAGAACTTAGCACCACGCCTGGCAAGAAGAAAGGGCTCCGTAAATGGTTGTTGTTTTGTTTTGTTTTGTTTTTTGGTATTTAGTTGTAAATAACCCGCTGGGAGGGAGCCTGCTTTCTGAGTAATTGACATCCTTGATAATTTGATGCCCCTCCCTGGACCCCCTCTGAACACTGCTCTGAGACCAGCTCTGCAGGCGGAAGGCTCCAGTCTCAAGAGCACCCGACGAACCCCACTAAAGAGGGAGGCTTTCCACTTACCCCATTCTTAAACCACCACTTCGGGACACGATGAATCCCCAGGAAAATGGGCCACTTCAGAAATACACAATTCTGGCTTAATATCCGCCTCAATTGCCTGGTGTGTTCCCTTTACGACAAGATCCCGCCAAACCTGCTATCTCCTATTAGAGTGTTATTCTTTATTTGATTTCCAAATTATTCTTCATGTGTCGCCTTTTACCTTGAGCCATTTTCTCCCCCCAGTGAAATCTTGGCACCCAAAGCAGTTCTCAGAACTAAATTAATTATAAAAGCATATTAATATCATCTGTATAGCAATGAAATTAATTTATTCAATAGATCCAAGAGGAAGTCATCAATTATGCCCGGTGACTCTAGCATTTTGTGTGACAGCATTTACAATTCTTACAAATTTTAATATTTCGTCCAGCAAGAGTTGCCATAAATATCATGTGCTGTGCAGCCTTGATTTATGAATGAAGTGGACCTTTTAGATGCCACTAGTGTTCAAATACTACACATTTTATTCTTATCAAGTGTGTGTTCTTGCAGGGGGGAGCGTTTTATCCTTCTATGAAAAATAAGGATCTCCATTCTCTTAGGGATGACCTCTCCCCTCAATAGAGTCTACCCTGGGACATATACAAATTTCTTAGATGTGCTTCTAACCATCCAGGTTAAATTTACCAAGACATGTTATAAACTCAATACAATGGAAATTTAGCTGCACCCTCATGTCAAGATCTGAACATCTCTAAGGGTTGCTCAGTCTCAGAATGAGTAAGGATTCAAAGAAGCACAGTGTGGTCTTCACGTGCGCTTCTCAAAGCCCTTTTGAGGAGATCCAGCTCACTATCCAGAGCAATTCTTATCAAACTCCTCCTTCCACCGCATTCTTCTAAGTCACCCACGAGACCCACAGCTAGCCAGAAATCCTCTCTCACTGTTCCCTAAAACTCCCCAAGAAAAGATAGTTGACATATATCTGACAAATAACTTGTATCCCAGCGATATAAGAAATGCCCACAGGGGGAATCCCCTGGCAGTCCAGTGGTTAGGACTCCGAGCTTTCACTGCCTACGGCCTGGGTTCAACCCCTGGTCGGGGAACTAAGATCCCACAAGCCATGCAGTGTGGCCAAAAAAATAAAATAATAAAAATAAATAAATGCCCACAAAGGAGGAGGCCCAAATGGCCACTAGGCAGGCGAGAAGGGGCCCAGCTTTAGGAGTCCTCAGGGATGTGCAAATTAAAACCAGTGAAATTAAAACCAAACACACCCACTAGAATGACTACAATGAAAAAGACAGAAAATGCCAAGTATTGGCGAGGATGCAGAGCAACTGGAACTTTCACACACTGCTGGCTGGAGTGTAAATTGGTACCATTTGGAACTCCTCTTGGCAGTATACACCAAGCTGAGCGTATGCATTCCCTATGACCCAGAAATTCCGCTCCTAGGTAAATACCCAAAAGAAATGAGTCCATATGTTCACCAAAAGTCAGGTACTAGAACATTCGTAGCAGCTCTATTCATAATAGCCCCAAACGGAAAACTACAAAATGTCCGTTAACGGGAGAATGGAATAAGGTTGCCCAATAAAATACAGGACACCCAGTAAAATTTGAATTTCAGATAAACAACAAATAATATTTTAGTATAAGTATGTCCTACACAGTAATATTACCCCAAATGCTCTACTGCTGTGCATGGATGATGTCACAGACATAATGATGAACAAAAGCCTAAGAGAATCCAAACTGGGTATTTCTATTTATATGGTATCCAATAACAGGCAAACTCACCCCTGCTATTAGAAGTCAGGATAGTGGGGGGATCGGTAGCTCCTGGATGAGGACACAAGAGACATTTGCGGAGCCTGAATGTTCTGTTTCTTGATCTGAAACACAAGAAACAGATGTGTCCACTCTGTGATGATTCATCAAACTGTACACTGTGAGACATGCTCATATCACATTGTATAGTCAACATACTTTACAAGTATGTTTCTTATTCACTTCTCACTCAGGCAGAGATTATAAAAGTTTGTTGCAAGCATCCAGATCAAGATTTGAGTTTCAGAAATTATCGGTGTTCACAATACCTGCAGGGGAAAAAAACCAAACTCAAATACGAGCACTCTTCACAATGAAAAGAATATTTTTATCATTCTTTTATTTGTTTTGGCTCTGTCACAAATTAAAGTGCTTGGAATGTTGTAAAAACAAAATGCTCACAGTAAAAAGTATTTGTTGTTTATCCAAGGTTCAAATTTAACAGACTATTCTGTCTTTTATCTGACAGCCTTATTCCATCCTCCTGCTAATGGACATTGTGGCCATCAACACATATCATACATGTATTTTGTATGTCAATAAAAGTTATTTTTAAAACTTCACAGAACACTGCGATCAATATGGATCCTCCCATTTTTTTCCCTAAGAATGGAGGAGGGAAATGTCAGTGGGCAAAGTTGGAATTTTTAGTGGGCTGGGAGGGGGTCAGAGTAGAAAACAGGACTGCAAATACTCACGTGGTAATAATTTTTGTAACACAGAACATTAATCTTTTAAAGACCAGAGATATGACCCCTATTTCCACCCTGTTAGGATTTAAATTCAAGTTGCCTACTAGGTACCTTCAAACTTCATCTGTTTTTGTAGGAGGAGGACGGGTGGTGATCAGTCAAGCACATTCTTTGTGTCCCTACCCACCTCCCCACACAATAACAGACTCCTGGCCTCTAAACAGTCATTAAGGAAATGGTGAGGACCCCCAACAAGGTTGAGAGGGACATTGAGAAGTGCAGCTCCTTGTTAGATGTACCCATTCAAGTGGAGACAAGACACAAAGCTGAGAGACAGGAGTGAAAAGTCGACTGAGACACTAGATCCAGTCCCAAAAGACAGCCCAGGAAAGGCAGTAGAGGGCAGTGGTTAGACTCAGCTCCAACGTTCCTGACCACGGGCCCTTGAGCACATCGCCAACCATCTGAGCCTTGTTTTTTTCATCTGAAAAAGGGGGATAATGATAGTACCTACCTCACTGCGTTGTCGTAAGAATTGGGTGAGATGATGGGTGGCAGATTATATTATCCTAAAGTGACCACAATGCATTTCCTCCTCCATATGCTCCTCTAAAACTTGCCACTCCCCCATCAAGGTGGAGTCTAATTCCCTTCTCTTGAATCTGGGGCGAGCAGAGAGCTTGTGACTGGCCTGTGACCAATAGAAGGTAGCAGAAGTGATGCTGAGTAAATTCTGAGGCAAGGTCATACAAAGCAGTTCCCTTCCCCTTTGTTAGCTGGTATACTCCCCCTTGGAACCCTGGGCCTCCATTAAAGCCCAGCTACCTGGAAGCCACCATGCTGTGGGGAAGCTCAGGCCATGTGGGGAGGCCACACGTGGCTGCTCCAATGGACAGCCCCTGCTGAGATGCCAGCTAACAGACGATATCAACTACCAGAAGTGAGTGAAGACACCTCCAGATGATTCTAGCCCCCATCTTTTAATACTCCAGATCATTAGCCCTTGAGTCTTTCCAGTTGAGGCCCCAGATATCAGAGAGCAGAGACCTGTCATTCCTGCCATGCCCTGTCCAAATCCCTAACTCACATCCATAAGCAAGATAAAATGATTGTTTTAAGCACTTAAGTTTGAGGTGGTTTATTATAAGCAATAGTAACTAAAACATAATGTCTTGTATCGGTTAGCTCTTGCTGCATAACAAAACACTCCAAATTCAGTGGTTTAAAACAACACACATGGGGCTTCCCTGATGGCACAGTGGTTAAGAATCCACCTGCCAATGCAGGGGACACGGGTTCAAGCCCTGGTCCAGGAAGATCCCACATGCCATGGAACAACAAAGCCCGTGTGCCACAGCTACCAAGCCTGCACTCTAGAGCCCATGAGCCACAACTACTGAGACCACATGCCACAACTACGGAAGCCTGCATGCCTAGAGCCCGTGCTCCGCAACAAGTCACCGCAATGAGAAGCCCACACACCACAACGAAGAGTAGCCCCCGCTCACCGCAACTAGAGAAAGCCCGCGCGCAGCAATGAAGACCCAATGCAGCCAAAAATAAATAAAATAAATAAAAAAATTTTAATTAAAAAATAAACCCACATTTATTTAGCTCACAATTCTGTGGGTCAGTGGGCAGTTCTGGTGCTTTGGGCAGTATCAGCCAACCTCTCCTGGGCTCACTCATGCTCAGATTGTGATCGGCTGGTGGCTGATGATCTAAAATGCCTCACCTACATGTCTGGCAGTTGGCTGAATGTCAACCAGGCAGCGGATGTAACTGGGCCATAGGACTCTCATCATCCAGGAGGCTGGCCTATGCTTCCTCACAAGGAGGCAGGGTTCCAGGAGCAGCAAGAGAGGACCAGCCCACTGTGTAGGCTCCTCAAGTTTCTACCTGCAGCACGTGTGCAGATGTTACATTGGCCAAAGCAAGTTCATGGCCAAGTCTAGAGTAAGAATGAAAGGCTCCCCACTAAAATCTGGAACAAGACAAGGATGCCCACTCTCACCACTTCTCTCCAACATAGTATTGGAAGTCCTAGCCTTAGCAATCAGACAAGAAAAAGAAATAAAAGGTATCCAAACTGGAAGGGAAGAGGTAAAATTGTCACTATATGCAGATGACAGGATACTACGTATAGAAAACCCTAAGGACTCCACACAGAAGCTACTAGATCTAATAAATGAATTCAGCAAAGTAGTAGGATACAAGATTAACATTCAGAAATCAGTTGCATCCTTTACACTAACAATGAAATATCAGAAAGGGAATGTAAAAACAATACCTTTTAAAATCACACCAAAAAAATTTTTTTTAAATACCTAGGAATAAACCTGACCAAGGAAGTGCAAGACTTATACACTGAGAATTATAAAACGTTAATAAAGGAAATAAAAGAGGATTCAAAGAAATGGAAAGATATCACATGCTCTTGGATTGGAAGAATTAATATTGTTAAAATGGCAACGCTACCCAATCAATCTACAAATTTAATGCAATCCCTGTCAAATTACTCATGACATTTTCACAGAACTAGAACAAATAATTCAAAAATTTACATGGAACCATAAAAGACCCAGAAGGGCTAGAGCAAGCCTGAGAAAAAACAAACAAAGCAGAAGGCATAAATCTCCCAGACTTCAGACAATACTACAAAGCTACAGAAATCAAAACAGTGGTGTGTCTCCTTCCTGACTGTCCTCTGTTGTTTGTCTGTGAGAAATGCTGATAGCACTATGTCTTCAGGAAATGCCAAAATTGGGCACCATGCGCCCCAGTTCAAAGCAACTGCTGTAATTGCCAGATGGTCAGTTCAAAGATATCAGCCTGGGGCTTCCCTGGTGGCGCAGTGGCTGAGAGTCCGCCTGCCAATGCAGGGGACACGGGTTTGTGCCCCGGTCCGGGAGGATCCCGCGTGCCGCGGAGCAGCTGGGCCCGTGAGCCATGGCCGCTGAGCCTGCGCATCCGGAGCCTGTGCTCCACAACGGGAGAGGCCACAACAGTGAGAGGCCCGCGTACTGGAAAAAAAAAAAAGAAAAGCTATCAGCCTATCTGACTACAAAGGAAAATATGTTGTGTTCTTCTTTTACCCTCTTGACTTCACCTTTGTGTGCCCCACAGCGATCACTGCTTTCAGTGATAGGGCAGAAGAATTTAAGAAACTCAACTTCCAAGTGATTGGTGCTTCTGTGGATTCTCACTTCTGTCACCTGGCATGGATCAACACACCCAAGAAACAAGGAGGACTGGGACCCATGAAAATTCCCTTGATATCAGACCCCAAGCGCACCATTGCCCCGAACTATGGGGTCTTTTTTTTTTTTAAATAAATTTATTTATTTATTCGTGTATGGCTGTGTTGGGTCTTCATTGCTGTGCGCAGGCTTTCTCTAGTTGCGGCGAGCGGGGGCTACTCTTCGTTGCGGTACGTGGGCTTCTCATTGTCGTGGCTTCTCTTGTTGCAGAGCACGGGCTCTAGGTGTGTAGGCTTCAGCAGGTGCGGCACATGGGCTCAGTAGTTGTGGCTTGCGGGCTCTAGAGCTCAGGCTCAGTAGTTGTAGCACACGGGTTTAGTTGCTCCTCGGCATGTGGGATCTTCCCGGGCCAGGGCTCGAACCTGTGTCCCTTGCTTTGGCAGGCGGATTCTTAACCACTGCACCACCAGGGAAGCCCAGACTGTGGGGTCTTAAAGGCTGATGAAGGCATCTCATTCAGAGGCCTTTTTATTATTGATGATAAAGGTATCCTTCGACAGATCACCATAAATGACCTTCCTGTTGGCCGTTCTGTGGATGAGACCCTGAGACTAGTTCAGGCCTTCCAGTTTACTGACAAACATGGGGAAGTGTGCCCAGCTGGCTGAAAGCCTGGCAGTGATACCATCAAGCCTGATGTCCAGAAGAGCCAAGAATATTTCTCTAAGCAGAAGTGAGCACCGGGCCATTTTAGGGCCAGGCTGCAGTAGGTGGCCATGAGAGCAAAACCTCTTTTGTACTATTGTCATGTTTAAAACCCAAGACCTTGCACTCAGCCAAGATGTGGTGTGGGACTGGACAGGCCTTTCCTGCAGGGGTTGGGGAAGCCAGGCTTTCTTCCTCCGGAGGGAATGGCCTGAGCTGTATTATCAGGCAAGCAAACTGATGTGTATAGTAGTAGGGTATCACTTTTGGTCTTTTGTAGTTTTATTAAACTTGAGCTGAGACCTTAAAAAAAAAAAATCAAAACATTGTGGTATTGGTATAAAAATAGGCATACGGATCAATGGAACAGAACAGAGAGCCCCAAAATAAACCCACACACCTACAGTCAATTAATCTTCAACAAAGGAGGCAAGAATATAAAATGGAAAAAAGACAATCTCTTTACAAGTGGGAAAGTTGGACAGCTGCATGTAAATCAATGAAGTTAGAACACACCCTCACACCACGCACAAAAATAAACTCAAAATGGCTTAAAGACTTAAACGTAAGACATAAAACTCCTAGAAGAGAGCATAGGCAAAACATTCTCTGACATAAATCGTACCAATGTTTTCTTATGTCAGTCTCCCAAGGCAATAGAAATAAAAACAAAAGTAAACAAATGGGACCTAATCAAACTTACAAGCTTTTTCACAGCAAAGGAAACCATAAGAAAAAATGAAAAGACAACCTACGGAATGGGAGAAAATATTTGCAAATGACGTCACAGACAAGGGCTTAATCTCCAAAATATACAAATAGCTCATACAACTCAACAACAAAAAAACAAACGACCCAATCGAAAAATGGGCAGAAGACCTTAATAAACATTTCTCCAAAGAAGACATACAGATGGCCAGTAGGCACAGGAAAAGACGCTCAACATCACTAATTATTAGATAAATGCAAATCAAAACTATGAGGTACCACGTCCCACCAGTCAGAATGGCCATCATTAAAAAGTCTACAAATAACAAATGCTGGAGTGGGTGTAGAGAAAAGGGAAGCCTCCCACACTGTTGGTGGGAATGTTAAGTTGGTACAGCCACTATGGAAAACAGTATGGAGGTTCCTTAGAAAACTAAAAATAGAATTACCATATGATCCAGCAATCTCACTCGTGGGAATATACCCAGACAAAATTGTAATTCAAAAAGATACATGCACCCTTATGTTCATAGCAGCACTGTTCACAACAGCCAAAACATAGAAACAACCTAAATGTCCATCGACAGATGAATGGATAAAGAAGATGTGGTACATATACACAATGGAATATTACTCAGCCATAAAAAGTATGAAATAATGCCATTTGCGGCAACATGGATGAAACTACAGATTATCATACTAAGTGAAGTAAGTCAGAAAGAGAAAGACAAATACCATGTGAAATCACTTATATGTGGAATCTAAAATATGACACAAATGAACTTATCTGCAAAACAGAAACAGACTCATAGACATAGAGAACAGACTTGTGGTTGCCAAGGGGGAGGAGGAATGGGGTAAGGATGGAGTGGGAGTTTGGGGTTGGTAGATGCAAACTAGTATATAGAGAATGGATAAACAACATGGTCCTAATGTAGAGCACAGGGAACTATATTCAATATCCTGTGATAAACCATAATGGAAAAGAATACAAAAAAGAATGTCTATATGTGTATAACTGAGTCACTTTGCTGTACAGCAGAGTGGCACAACTTTGTAAATCAACTATACATCAATAAAAAAACAAAACTAAAATAATGCAGTAACTTAAAAAAAAAAAAAAAGAATGAGAGAGCTCCCAAAGTAACATGGCAAGGAGGTGTGAATCTGGGGAGGGAAGGAACAATGGCCATTTTTGTAGTCTGCCACGTTCTGACACAGAGACAGCCTCTAGCACACATTGGCTGTCCATGTGACATAAAAGACACAGAGTTTGTGCTGCTCTGCACTCCCTGGACGTAAGCTCAATGTACCTAGAACACAGGGTGTCTGAGAGCGGTGGCTGGGGATGAGGTGGGAGAGACAATCAAGGAGCTAGGTTCAAAAGGCATTCACCCCTGACTCCTCAGGGACAGACACAGTGGCAGAAGGGCAAGAGTTTGGGAGTCAGACACGCCCAGGTTTAATTCCAGCTCTGCCACGAGCCCCTTGGAGGCCCCTTGCTAACCACTAAGGTCCCCGTTCTTTCATAAGGGATAAGAGCATCTACTTCTTAGTGTTGCAGGGAGGATGAGATGAGGCCAGGTGCCTGGCATGGAGCATCATGGTGCTGCCGGAAGAGTTGCAGCTTGGCTGTCATCAGGCCCCAGGAAGCTGGCTGAGGTCTCTTCGTGCCCACTGAGTGACAGTGGCTGGAAAGACAGAGCCAGCTGAAAAAGCTCCCCAGCCAAAGCCTTCTCAGAGGCTTGCTCCCCAAACTCCCCGTAATTATGCTACAAAAGACTGGTACAGCTGCTCACCAAGAAACAATTGGTGCCATGCTTGTCTGAGGGTCAACCTGTGCAAATTGCAATCACTCGGATTCCTGCACCTGGCAGCCCAGCAGGTCCATAAAGTTGTGCTTACGTACGCATTTCTCAAAGGCTCGTGCTGGGCGGTGCTGCTGGTGTGACTAGACGTTCTGCAGGGAGCCAGAGCCTGGGTGTGGGCCCAGCTTGCAGGTTAGACATCCAAGGAGGAATGATGCACTTTCCAGGGGTCACAGCCCAGGCTGGGCACAGGAGGAAGATTGCCCTGCTGCAGGACACTCCCAGAAGCCAGGCTGGGCATGCCAAGGGGTACACATCACACACAAACACACACTCACCTATCAAACCCCTTACCAAATGGCATGCCACCATGTCACTCACGCAAAGGTGCCATCTACTCTGGCGTTGCTGCCCTAACCATTGCCAGGCCAGTTGATTCACCCTCCCAGACAAAGAGAAAGGGAGAGGTGAAGGCATTCCT
>NW_006796565.1:1219773-1241656 GCF_000442215.2 Lipotes vexillifer | reverse complement strand
ATTCCTGGCAGAAAGAGTGACACGTGAAGACACATGGAGTTGCACATGGGCCTGGGACACCACAAAGGTGCAACATTCCATGAATAAAATGGGAACGTTAAAATTCGTCTTGTAGACATTAAGGGGTCAAGGGAACTTTTTAAGCATCAGTGTGGTGACCAGGCATGCAGATGGGTTTCAGGACCATCCTCCTGGAGATGGTGGAGGAAGGAGAGACTGGACACGGGTGACCAGTTCAGAGATTTCCATAGCCCAGGGGAGAGCTGCTGGGGGGAACGAGAGGATGGAACAGACTCAGGGAGCGTTTCCGGGTTGGCATCAGCAGGCCATGTGACCGAGTGGATGTGGGCGTGGGGAGGATGGAGGGCTGGGTTGACTTCATGTTCCGGCAGATGCGGGCCGTTGCCCCAGCCAGAGGGCACAGGGGGAGGAAGGGGTCTGGGAAGAAGCCGGTCTCGGTCTGAAATGGTTCTTTCAGTCTGAGAGGCTTGTCCATCACCTCTCCTGCCCTGTGCTTGCTGGGAGGACAGGCAGACTCCACTTCCCACCTCTACAGCTGAGGCTGTGGGGAATGGTCAGCGTCCCCATGGGAATGCTGGAAAGGAAGTCCCCATAGTTACTGATGAACAAGGAGCCCCCGGGCGACAGGGTCAGGGGACCACGGAGCCCTGCCAGGGGCACATCTGACGCTGAGGGTTCGCTGTGCCAGAGGAGCTCTTCCACCCACTAAAGATGCCTGTCTCCCCTGGCTTTTGACCCTCCAGGCCTAAGCCCCTGGCACAGCAGACACCTCCAAGTCCTGCCATGTCCCTCCCGCTGTGACCCAAGCCGGTCTCAGGCCCAGACCTCCAGGCCACGCACACACTTCCACACACCATCCCCACAGGTGAGCATGACGCAGAGCTGTGAGAGAGGTTATTTTTGAAACCCATTTGCAAGGTAGATTTCTCATAAATGCTACAAAGCAAAGCAAATCCTATAGATTTATCTTCAAGGCAACACAAGAACTATATAAGTTCTCTGAGTACGTGTGTTCACGGCATCACTTTGCTTTACCTCATGGTCCTGCACATTCAGACTGCAGTCACCCCGACCCAAACCATCATCAGCTCCAGGAAGCATCTGCCGGGTACCCATGGGACAGGAGACATGGGGGTGAGGCTGTCACAGGCATTCTGGGGGGGCCCTCCAGTACCCCTGGCAGTGACGGGCTCCAGACCCTTCAAACAGAAGGGCAGAGTCTAGGGGCTGATTCTCAGCACATGGACTCAGACCATGGGAAGGGCCATTGTCCACCTTGGAGTCAACAAACTGGGACTGTCTCACCCAACAGCCCGCTGTTCCTTCCCTGGGCTCCCCATCTCCGCGAAACTTGCCTCCCCCCACATCCAGGGCACAGCCTGCGAGAAGGGAGGGAGGCTTGCCCGCACCACTGCTCCCCTCCACCACTGCCCCTCTTTGCCTCAGGTTCTGGGATTCCACCCTCTTGAACTTCTCCCCTCCATCCCCCACCTTCCTCCTGGTCTCTCACATCTAACATCTGCTCCAGGCATCCCTGCATGGCGACTGGAGGGGCCCGCCTGAAGCACAGTGTATCTGTCATGCTCTCCCTCATTAGCCTTCTGTGGCTCCCACTGCCTACAAAACCAAGCCCACACTCTTCAGTCTTGCCCGGCCTGGCCCCGCCACTCACGCCCCCAGGTCCTCGGACACTTCGCATGGACTTTGGCTCTCAGGTCTTTGCTCAGAGTGGGGTCCCTTCCCAAGTGGCCTGTCTCCTTTACCACCTCTGAAATGTCCTCTTCCTGGACACGTCCTCCCTGAATTCTTCTCTGATCCCGAGGAGTCCTCCCTGCCTCTGGCTCCCCCGTGTCCTTGCCTGTGCTCCGAAGGTGCTCACCCACCTTGTGTTACAGCCTTTATGTTTGCCATCTCCTCCTATCCTGTGACCTCCAGAGGGAAGGGAGGCCTTCGGTCTTTATCTCTGAAGCCCCCTTGATTAGTTGAGGCAATGTTAGCTGCTATCACAGATAAGCCCAGAATCTTGGCGACCTAACGAAGGAACAATTAACATCTCACTCACTCACATCCAATGTCGGTGTTCCTGGCCCAGTGGCCTTCCACAGGCTCCTTCAGGGACCCGGGCTCCATCCACCCTTAGAGTCCTCTCTCTAGAGATAGCACATCCAGTTTGAGGGGTTTGTTCTTACTGTGGTGAAAATACACAGAATAAAATGTACCCTCTTAACCATTTCCAAGTGCACCGTCTGGGGCGGGTAACTGTACGCACGCTGTTGCGCCGCACCATTTCCAAGTGCACCGTCTGGGGCGGGCAACTGTACGCACACTGTTGCGCCGCACCATTTCCAAGTGCACCGTCTGGGGCGGGCAACTGTACGCACACTGTTGCGCCGCACCATTTCCAAGTGCACCGTCTGGGGCGGGCAACTGTACGCACACTGTTGCGCCGCACCATTTCCAAGTGCACCGTCTGGGGCGGGTAACTGTACGCACACTGTTGCGCCGTCCTTCGTCATCATGCAGAGCTAACGGCACCCATCAAAAGACTCCCTTCCCCGCCCCCAGCACACCCAAGTGTGCTACTGACGTCAGCTACTGACGTGTGTCACTTCCACTCACATTCTGTTAGCACGAGCTCACTACGTGGCCACACTCTGGGGGGCCGCAGCCAGGGTGTGGGGAGCAGCTTCCCGTAACGGGGCTGCCCTGCAGGAAGGGAGCCCAGCCTTGCACACAGGTGAGGCCGAGACAGGTGTGTGCTGTACTGAGCGTACACAGAGGGTGGAGGAAAGAGAGGCTTCAGGGAGGGAAGGAGGGCGATGGTTCCTGCTAATATCTCTGGGCACCTACAGCATGTAAAGTGCAGAGCTGGGGGTGGTCACACACATGAGAGCCACACGGTGCCAGGGAAAGAGCCAGCCAGACTCGGTCCAGATTCCTGGTCTCTGGGCTCGGGGAGCTAATGAACTCGATGATCGCATGAGGTGCGATGTGATGTGCAAAGGGCCTGGCACACAGGAGGTACTGTTATTGTTTACCTTACACAATCCTGCAATGGGGAAACCCAGTCTCAAGTCACCTGGGCCACTTGCCCAGTTAATAAGCGGAGGGGCCAGATCTGCACTCACACCAAGACTGCATCCAGCTCCCCAGGGCGTCCCTGAGATGCCCTCTGACCTCCCAGCTCCGGTCTAAAGAAGATCAGAGAGCCGGTGCCCGGCTCACACCGCATGGCCTCCCTCCCCTGACCTCTTGCCGGTAAAGCCCTGTGGTATCTGCCAGATGACGCCAACTCCCTCCACATCCTCTTAAAGGAGCTCCGCCTAACAGTTCTCAATACAAACACTGCAGCGCCTGGGCTGAGATCTTCTCCTTGTCCCCTTGCCCAGCCTCCTTCCACCCAGCCCCGCCTGCCAAACAAGTCCACTGCTGACTGCATCCAAGATATATTGCCAGTGGCCCCTCCACGTGTACAGTCTCCCAGCGCCCAACCTGCAGAGGCAGCCCTGTCACCTCCCCTGTCAAATCCTCCCTCTTCGGGCTGGTGCAGCAGACAGGCTCACAGAGAAGCGTTCAGAAGCGCCGTAGCAAAAGAAAGCAAAGCTGAGCTGGCATTGCCAAAGGCCAGCCACACGCCTGGCCACGGAGGTGCCCTGGGGAGATGCATGGGCTGCACGCTGACGGGAACAGGACCCTCCGAGCTGACCCAGCATGAATCCCAGTGTCAGCAGGCATCACCAAGTCCCCGTCCTTCCTGCTGGCAGCTCCCTCAATGCTGTAGATGGTCAAACAGACATTGACACCTCCGCCCCCTGCCTGGCACGCAGCAGGCCTTAAGCTTCAGAGACATGCGGAAGAGGGCAAAAATGTAAAAACCACTCCTTCCTGCTTGGAAAAGGACCTGCATTCATGACAGCCTTCTTACCTCCCTGGCACAAGGCCGCTCATCACAGAGAAATGTTCATTTGTGGTCAGTTTCTGGTACTCCTGGAGCTCGCTTTCAGGTTTGGGGGGCCGCGCGCGTCGAGAAGGCGCCTGCCCACCACTCTGCTTCCCGGGCCACGTCTGCGCTGTTTGATCCTCAGCCAGCGGGGCTGCGAGGCTGGCAGGAGCCGTGGGCAGGACGCCTGCCACCCTCGCACCCCCTACCGGGCCGTGCAGCTTGTGACTGTTTGATGCATCGCCCTCTTTCAGCTGCACCGAGGTGCTCAGCCGAGTGAGGGGCAGGTGGAATGACTGGCGCCCCAGCCGAGTGTCAGGAGGGAAATCTGCGCCCAAGTCGCTGGCAGGCGGGGCCAGCCACTGAGAGGCCCCTGCCCCAGCCGGCACCCACGTGCATGCCCAGCTGGAATCTCCCTTCTCCCTCTGCCATCCTGGAATTAAGGCAGGACAGCTGTCACGTCTGGGTCCCCAAATGTAAATCCCAGAAACCTGCCTTCATGCTTCTAAACGCGCCATGTTTTTTCCAGGCTCTGCAAGACCGGGCCCTGTCCAGAGGCTGCTGATGCTTGGGCCGAGGCGGCCTCCAGGACACACCAGGGATTTCAGTCCCAGAGTCAGGGCCCCCTTGGTTCCGTGCTTCTGATGCCCCAAGCCCCACAGCAGAGCCTCCCCCAGGCCCGAGGCCATGGGCACCAGGAGGGAGACTGTCAGCAGGCAGGACCATGGAGAGAGGAGGGACAGAATTCCATCACCCGGGCTGGGCAGGAGGGCCAGGACCCAAAGCACAGCAAGACACCGGGCTCCTCACTGCTCTCCGAGATCCTCGCCCACTCTCTCCTGCCTCTAGGCCTGGCGGAAGCCGCTCCCGCTACCTCAGACACCCCTCCCCTCCTACTTCACATTGCTCTTTGCCATAGGCCTTTCAGGTCTCAGCCTGGGTATCACCTCTTCCAGGCAGCCCTCCCTGACCACCGCCAGACAGGGACAGATGCCCCTCACTTCTCTCTCTCAGCTCCTTGCATTTCGCGCCCCCCATACTGCCCCTGTCACTCTGGGAGGGAAGAGCCTGTTGGTTTTTCTGTTTCCCTCTCCAGGCTACAAACTCCACAGGGCCAGTCAGGGATGTGGTCGGCCTGTCACAACCCCTGACATGCCACCTTCATGAATATCTGCTGCCTGGGAGAAAAGATAAAAAGAATACAGTGAATGAATCAATGCTGGGCTCATCGATCCTTCCTAAGAACCGGTGTTGCCCCAAACCCCAGATCATGTTGCTCCAGAGGTGAGCCCTAAACACCTGAGTGGCACACGCTTCTCTCCTGTCCCAGCTGCCCTGGCAGTGGGTGGGGCCCAGCCTCAGCCTGACTCCTGGGCTTCCAGACCTTCCAGACCAGTGCCCCACAGAACTGGAGCCTTCCATGACCGCTGGCCCCGCTGAAGCTGGCCCTTGCTCAGGCCCGGCCTCTCCTCCGACGGGAGTTGGCTATGTGCCTGGTGCCCGGGCAGGCTGGCCCTGCTGCCCCCTAGGCCTTATTCATTAATTCCTTCATTCACTCACTCACTCATCATTTAAACCAGTTTGAGCTGATGGCTTTTGGGGTTCTTGAAATGAAAAGTCTTAATTGCTTCTGCCTGAATCAGCCTTCAGTGGAGTCAGCCTTCACTCTTTGTTGGACCCCCAGCTCTGGACTCATTCTCACATTGGTTTGGATCCCAAACAGAAGCCCCAGCAGGTACCAGGTGTCTGCTTGCAGATGAGGCTTAGATGATGCAGGGGTCATGCACTGGTGGGGAGCAGGTCTGCAAGGCCTCGGCTGGACCCCAGGCACAGTCCTTCCCTTCCCATCACTCACGGCTGGACTCCCCTCTCAGAGTGCAGTTGAGGCCCTCTCCCCGACACGTCATGAGTCCTCTCACCACTGACCCCTCCTCTCCACCACGGAGGGCTCGTTCCCACTCATGGATACAGCCCATCACTTTTCCGCACTCGCCACACCCAAAGACAGCGGCCCAGGCCTGCCAGCAAGGTTGACTCCATAGAGCCTGGGGCCCCTTGTGGGCTCTCTGACTTTGCCCAGATGGAATCCACAGATTCCAAAACTACTAAGTCAAGTCTGCTGAAAGACTATTGGAAATGGTTCAATTTGAGATGAAACAGTAGCCAACCTTCAGGGGTTACCATGGGTGCTGTTTTCCTCTCTCCTTATACATCGAGCCAGGCTGAGCAGCTAGGAGGAACACAGGCAGAGCCTTGCCAATGAGGAAACTGTCCCTCACTTACGGTCAGGCACAGGAAGGCAGGACGCTGCTTCCGCCCAGGATTCAGGCTGGAAACCCTTGAGCAGGACTGCGTTGCAGTGTCAGATGTCCAGGGCCCCTGGAAGGGCACAGTGACAACCCTAGAAGGATGAGTTGCAACAGCATTTTCTCCTGCAAACCAGTGAGCCTATGTGAGGAATGGTGGGCAGGAGCACCTCACCAGTTGGAAAGCCCAAAGGCACAGACTCTTCCCACCTGGGGCCATCCAGAGCAAGCTGTTAAGAGTCTCATGTGGCCAAGAATTTGCCAGAACACTTCACTCCGTGCTCCCAGTCTGGAATTCATGTTGGCAAATGTTGCCTGTGGTTAATTAAACGTACTGATAAGATGTGACAGAAGGAGTGCCACTTTCCTCCCATGGTTTAGATATTCCCTCAGGAGCAGAGAGAGGGGAGTCCTGCCAACCCACAGCAACGTTCCATAAAACTAATCACTCTGATGACTCATAAAATAAGGATCTGACACAAGGGTTGAATATCTGAGCTCCTCAAGGACAGGGACCAAGTCCCACTTGTCTGGTGTTCCTAGCACCTTCCAGTTCCAGGCTCACAGTCGGGCACACAGAACCTGAGTGAGTGTGGGATCCCTCTGCTATGCCCTGGATTGTTTGGAAGGAAGGATCATACCCACAGAAGGCTTCTCATTAGACTATTCAGCACACACAGCCGCATATATATAGCAGAGCATGGATAGAATCTGTGTGCTAGAAACTGTGAAAGCTGATGCAAGAAGCCAAAGAAGCCCTAAATAAATCAAGAGACAGCATGGTCGTGAGTTGGAAAACTCACAAAGATGTCAATTCTCCCTACATAGATCTACAGATTTAACACAATTCCAATCAAAATCCCAGCATGATTTTTTGGTAGCTATAGACAAACTGATTCTAAATTTTTAATAGAAAGGCCAAGAAACTAGCAAAGCCGAAATCTTGAAAAAGAAAATAAAATCGGAGGAGTCACATGACCTGATTTTTAGATTTTCTATGAAGCTACATTAATCAAGACAGCATGATATTGGTGAAGGGATAGACACATATATCAATGGAACAGAATAGAGCATCTAGAAATAGACTCTCACGAGTATGGCCAATAGACTTTTGACATAGTGCAAAGGCAATTCAATGGATAAAGTATAGTCCTTTCAGCAAATGGTGTTGGAACAACTGGACATCATGGGCAAAACACAATTTTTTTTAAGTTGATCTAAACATACTCCTTATGAAAAACAAAACAAAACAAAATGGAGTATAGATCTAAATGTAAAACACAAAACTTTTTAAAGAAAACATGGAAGAAAATCTTCATCACCTGAATTAGGTAAGGAGTTTTTAGACATGACACAAAATGCAAAATACATAGAAGAAAATAATGACAACTTGGACTTCATCAAAATTAAGAACTTCTGCCCTTTAACATACACAGGTGAAAGAATAAAAAGACAAGCTGCAGACTATGAGTAATATGCAAATCCCATATCCAATAAAGAACTTCTATCCAAAATAAATCAAAAACTCAAAATCCAACAGTAAGAAAAACAAAATAAAAAATGGGCAAAACCTCGACCAGTCACTTCACCAAAGAAGATATACAGAAGGCAAATATTCAGATGAAAAGGTGTTTAGCATCATTAGCTGTTAGGGAAATAATGCAAATTAAAACCATGATGAGATACTATGACACACCTATCAAAATGGCAAAAATAAAAAATATTGACAATACCAAATGCCAGTGAGAGCACAGCAACGAGAAGTCTCATATGTTTCTGATAGGAATACAAAATGGTACAGACACTTTGAAAACAGTTTTGTTTAAAGTTAAACATACACTACCCATCCCAGCAATCTCACTCTTAGATATATACACCCTAGAAAAATGGAGACATATGTTCACACAAAAACCTGTACATGAATGTTCATAGTGTCTTGATTTGTAATAGCCAAACACTGGAAACAACCCAAATGTTCTTCAACAGGTGAACAGATAAACTCTAGTGTATCCATATAATGGAATACTACTCAAGGATATGTTTTTTAGTTACTGATACATGCAATAATTTGGACGAATTATAAAGGTATTACACTGTGAAAGAAGTCAATATTAAAAGGTTACATTCTCTATGATTCTACTTGTATGACATTCTCAAAAAGACAAAATTCTAACAAAGACTTTGTTACAAAATTAGTGACAGTACAGATAAGTGGTCTCCGGGGGCTTAAGGTAGCAGTGGGGCATCATTACAAAGGGGTAGCATGAAGAAGTATTTTGGGGGTGATAGAACTGTTTTGCATTCTGATTGCAGTGAGGGTTACACAAATCTAAATGTGTGTCAAATTCATAGAAATATATCAAAAGTTTGTTTTACTGTGTACTAATTTTTAAATAAGAGTCTAAAAAACTATTATAAATATACTCCAAATACTCAAAAGGAAAATAAGAACATGATAAAAAGAAAAATGGAAGATACAAAAAAGAAACAAACTTCCAGAGACAAAAAAATGCAAGTGAAAACTAATTGAACGAGAGTAACACAGATTAAACACTGCAGAAAAAATGGCCAGTAACCTTAAAGACATAACAACAGAAATTATCTAAAATGAAGCACAGAGAGATAAAACATTGTGAAATAACATCAAGTGGCCCAACGTGTATGTAACTGGAGCCCCAGACAGAGGGAAGAAAAAATATTTCAAGAAATAATGGCTGAAATTTTGCCAAATTTGATGAAAAATAAACTCACAGATCCAAGCTCAATAAACAGAATAAATATAAAGAAAACCACAGCAAGACAAAAACATAATCAAATTGTTGAGAAGAGGTGAGTAAAGTCTTAAAAGCCATCAGAGAAAAAGACACATAACGTACAGAGGAAGAAAAATTAAAATGACAGCAGACAATGAAATTATATATTTAAATACTGGAGGGCGGGGGGAGGAGGGGGCGTTGTAAACCTAGAATTCTATGTCCAGTGAAATATTTTTCAAAAATGAAGGCAGGGAGCTTCCCTGGTGAGTGGTTGAGCAACTAGAGAAAGCCCTCGCAGAGAAACGAAGACGCAACACAGCAAAAAAAATAAATAAATAAATTACTAAATTCCTACCCCCAACATCTAAAAAAAAAAAAAAAAAAAAAAAAATGAAGGCACGGACTTCCCTGGCAATCCAGTGGTTAAGACTTGGACTTCCCTGGCGGTCCAGGGGTTAAGACTTGGACTTCCCTGGCGGTCCAGTGGTTAAGACTTCACCTTCCAGTGCAGGGGGTGTGGGTTTGATCCCTGGTCAGGGAGCTAAGATCCCACATGCCTCGCGGTCACAAAACCAAAAACATAAAAACAGAAGCAATATTGTAACAAATTTAATAAAGACCTTAAAAACGGTCCAAATCAAAAATCTTTTTTAAAAAAATGAAGGTAAAATAAACACATGCAAATTTCAGACATGCAAAACCTGAGGTAATTCATTATGCATTACCAGCAGATCTGCACTGCAAGAAATGTTAAAGGAAATTCTTCATACAGAAACAAAAATGAGAGGGTAACACCAGTGAAAATGAGAGAATAAGGATGTCTGAAAGCCTCTCCTCCATAAAGGCAATGAGGACCCTGCAGAAATTGTCAGAATTAAACTGTTTAGAACTCTGGAAATCAACCAAAGGCTACCAGCAATCTAGGGAGCATTTATTCCAAAAATGGATAAATGTTGGTAACGACAGTGTACACTGTCATATTTTAACTTATCCTATTCCCATATTCCTCTCCCCAGCTCTTTTTCGTGTCTAAATATCTCATAGTAAAATAATAATTTTAAAAACAAATATTTGCATATTCTTTGTTATTTCTCTAAGTCTAAACTCCCTGTTTAACTGACAGGAAGGCAGCTTTCTCCCAGATCCGTACTTCCCACCATGTGTCCAGGGGTCTTTCTCAATTGGCCCTATCCATGTACTCCCCCCTCCCCCACTGTACCCCCACCCCCAGGCCACACTTTCCTTCCTGATGCTGCCCCCCATCCAGCATCTCAGACTTCCTGGAGCCTTTGTCCTAGTTGTCACAACCATCACGGTACTCCTTTGCCATGGCCCAGGGCGCCCCTCACCAAGTTCTCTGCCCTGCCTGGCCCTGACTAAGGACTTCCTGCTGTGGACACAATCACCAAGAGCCCCTTACAGACTAGTCGGACACCTGGCAGGAAGGGCAGGCCAGCGTCTGTTAGAGGGCACTGCCCTCTGTCCCTCTGAGAGGTGAGGAAGACGATGTCTCAGATCCCACAGTCAAAGCAACTCTACCAGCCCCCAGCACCAGAGCGGAAGCCATTCCCATTCTCTCCTGGAGGGTCACTGTCTTAGTCAGCTCAGGCTGCTGAACAAAATACCAGAAACTGGGTGGCTTAAACAACAGAAATTTATCCCTTACAGTACTGGAGGCTGGAAGTCCAGGATCAAGGTTCCAGTGTGGTCAGTGTCTGGTGAGAGCCCTCTTCCTGGCTTGCACATAGCCACCTTCACACTGTGTCCTCACATGACAGACAGAGAGGTCATCTCTCTTGTGTCTTTTCTTACAAGGGCACTAATCCTATTCCTGAGGGCTCCATCCTCAAGCCCTGCAAGATATCCAAAGATATCTCCAAATACCATCACGCTGGGGGTTAGGGATGCAACATATGAATTTGGAGGGAATACAATGCAGTCCAAAGCAGTCACTGTGACTGTGTCACCCCCGTCCAGGAGCCATTGTGCCTCTCCTTCCCCACACCAAGCAGCTCCAACCGTTGGGGATAGTTGAGTTCTTCCACCCAGCTGGGTTGGCTTGTGCAGACAACCTCCTTATTTTAACTCAGACAGGCCCACACACCCCTTCTTTGTTAAAGGGGTTCAGTGCCCCCCCGAGTCTCATAGCATGTAAGGTGTGCAGAAAGTGGGGAGCTGGCAAAGCTGTGTGCCAACAGCTTCCCTACTGAGCAAGCCTGCTGGAGTCATGGGAGCAGGCTGAAGACGAGAGGCGATGACATCCCAGGGCAGTGAAAAGCCTCGATTGACACACGTGGGTTTGCTGGACGTCTGTCACTGCATTTGTTCATTTCTCCAGCACACAGATTTTTTTATTTTTTTATTATTTGGCCATGTGGCATGAGGGATCTTAGTTCCCTCACCAGGGATCGAACCTGCACCCCCTGCAGTGGAAGTTCGGAGTCTTAAACACTGGACCACGAGGGAAGTTCCTCTCCAGCACTCAGTTCTTGAGCACTTACTCCGGTACTGGGCAGGCTGCTGTGGGCAACAAGAGAGACAGAAGGACCCCTTCCTGCCTCCAAGACCTTCTGGTCCTCCATCCGATACCATCCTGTGTTTTGGATACCCTGGCATGCACCAAGACTTGCCAGCACAAGGCTTGGGGTGGTTTCTCAGTGGAATGATGGGCCCAGGGTCCCCCTGCCTCACATATCACCTCTGGATGCCTAATGGCAATGATCTCATGACTGGTGGGAACAACGACAGTGACAGCAACATTCAGGGGCCCTCGGGGCCAGCACTGTGTACACACTTCACATGCAACTTCACCTCTAGCCTTGGACCAACCCTATAAGGTACAATTATCACTCCATTCTTCAGATCAGGAAACTGAGCCTCAGAGACGGGCTGTAACTTGTCCTGTGGTGGCTAGGTTGAGAGCTGATCTTGGCCTCTGAAGCTGTCCCAATCCCAGGGCCTGGGGACCGCATGAAACGCACATGCTCTGCCCGTGTCATTTCCCATTTTCCCATCAGGAATCTTTGTTCCCCTGTGACCGCAGGCCGGATAATTTTCATGGGAGTTCAGGGTCAAAGGTGAAAGGTCAAAGGTCTGCAGAGCTGTGTTTGCATCTTGCCCTGTCCTTGTACTGCTTACAAACAAGACATTTTTATGCTGTGACCTGCCACTTTCCCATGTCTTGACCAAGTGTGCTTTCCGCATCAAGTTGTTTACTTTCAAAACATTTCTGTTTCTCTAGGCTCGCTAGTGTAAATGCCCTCCCAAGGCTGCCAGGCTTCCAGGGAGACGCAGGCTGCAGGCCACAGCTGCTCTCCTAAGCCTCCCACTCCTCGGGTCACACCTGGTGGAGGCTGAGGCCACAGCAGCCAGCCCAGAGCAGTGATGCCATCAGGGCCGCCAGGATGCCCAAAACTCTCATGAGGGTGTCTATGAAGGTCCTATCATGACCATGCTGGGTGTGGTCTGAGGCCACCCCAGAATGACCCCCTGACCCCTACCACCTTCCCCAGTGCAGATGGTCCAGTCCCCCACTGAGGCCATTGTGGCCGAGTGGCCCACAGTGAATGGATTCAGAGCAACGGGAAGGAAAACCCTCACCTGCCCCCTGCAAGCTTTGAGATAGAGCCAAGTCCAGGGGAGGGGCTGTCCGGGTCTCCAAACTCCATGCCCAGGTGACAAGCCCTCCCAAGGAGGCAGCCTGGAAAGGCTGCAGTGAGCACGTGCTAGGAGACCTCAGCAAGCCATGCGGTCCCTGAAGCTCCATGTCCTGAGAACTTAGGCCAGTACTAACCCGACACCACTCACAGCACTGCCAAAATGATCAATGCCTGTTAAATGCTAGCCCTGGGGCTACCCTGGTGGCGCAGTGGTTGAGAGTCCGCCTGCCGATGCAGGGGACACGGGTCCGTGCCCCGGTCCGGGAGGATCCCACGTGCCACGGAGCGGCTGGGCCCGTGAGCCATGGCCGCCGAGCCTGCGCGTCCGGAGCCTGCGCTCCGCAACGGGAGAGGCCACAACAGTAAGAGGCTCGCATACCGCAAAAAAAAAAAAGAAAAATGCTAGCCCTGGTCACCACTAAGGTTAGAAACATGCATGTTGTACAGGGCTCACCAACCCCTGCACCAACTGTTGAATTAATGTAGCTAAATAGTACTTGAGGTTCATTAAGAGTCTTCAAATCCAACTGGAATGACGCAGGAATACCCCACGCTCTGTGTGGCAGATGTGCCCAGAGACAGTGCTCACCAAGCCACGGGGGATGCCCGTACCCCTCCCGATCTGGGCCTCCACGGCTTCAAGCTGATCTCAGATCACAGACACATCATTAAAGGGCATCAGTCTGAGCCTGGGGTGAGGACATGATGCCCAGTGGCTGCCGGGATCACAGCTTCCCCCGCACTGAGTGTTCTCTATCACATTTCACCTCCCAAGGGCACTGAGGGTGGGCACTACTGTAAAGTCCAACAGGTGGATGGGGAAACTGAGGCAGTCTCTATGGCATCCCTTGAGGTAGTCAGAGATCCCACAGGATGTGGCCCAAGGAAGGTGAGGAAGCTCGCCCTGGACCAGAGGCAATGTAGATGCCAAAATGCTCGCCAGCTTCAAAGCCTGGACTCAGAAGTCAGGAGCTCGGAGCGGAGGCCGCACCTGTGGGAGCGCTGGAGGTGCCTTGCCCAGGGCGCTGGGGTCAGCACCGAGGGGCTGCACAATCTCCTCCCCTACACCCTCCTTCCTCCACCGCAGCCCCCAGCCAGCATCACCTCAACAGGTAAGTCAGAGAGCAAAGGCACTGGGATTTCATAAAGGCAACACATCCGCAGGCCAGTGAGAGGTGGCCATTATCAGCAGGAGAACAGTCTGCTTCCTACAGGGTCACCTGGAAAAATTAGGAGGAAAAAGCCAAGGCAGAACCAAACACTGCCCCCACCAGGACCCTGGTGGTCCAAGGCATTCAGGAGGGTGGCCCTGAGGACAAGGAGTGCCCGGTGCCCACCGAGGTGAGCTGTCCTTGGGCAGGTTGGCAACTGATGGGGAACAATACAAAAAGTGAGACTGGCCAGGAGCCAGGATTTCCTTCCGGCTCGAGCCCACAGGCCTGCCAGACCTTGCGGGTCTGACTCAGGGGAGTCACAACCTCCAGATTCGCAGCGTCCCCACATCACAGCATTACTAAGTCACAACCTTACCACTGGTGCCTCTTGAGAGTTTTCTGGATCCAGGCAATGGCAGCTGAGAAAATATTTTCAGCAAAGCCATGCATGCCCAGTGACCCTCCAGAATCCCCGCCGCCCACTTAAACGCCTCCAGACCCGTGAGGCCGGCGTGTGCTTTAGCAGCTGCAGATCCCCTGCATGCTGTCAGCATGAAAGCTTTATGTGACTCCCTTGGGGTTTCAACTCTAAACAGTGCCCAGAAATTTTTATAGATCTATTTTTAGAGTCAACTCTGGAAGGAGTTCCTCATCAACAGCTTAGTAAGCACAGCCAGGTCCAGGAGCACGACGACCTAGAAAGCCTCCAGTCCCTCTGTCTTCCTCCACCGTCCCACTGGGCAGGACATGTGTTTCCCCACTCACGGACCTCTGCTCCCAGGGATCATTTCCTCTCAAACAAGACAGCCAACAAGACCTGGCCTTTGCCCCCAAGGAGGCCTTTGGAGCCAACTCCTTTCCAAAAACCCCGAATACTCTCACCCACCAGCAGCAGGCTTCCAGCAGAAGCACCGCCCTGAGAGGGAGTGCTGTGTACTTTGTAATGCCAACAGCACCTACTCCCTGGTCCTCGAGGCCCAAGGAAGCGGGTTCTCTGTCTGAGTTTCCAGGTGCCCTGGGGGTCAGGGAGCACAGGAGGATGGCTCTTGCTGTCAGGCCTGTTACAGTTTTGCCCCTTCATCTGCCTCTGTGACCCTGGGCAAGTTACTTACCCTCTCTGAGCCTCAGCGCCCTCCTCAAAATGGGAGGATAACACCCACCTCTCCAGCAAGCTCAGCCCAGCCTCCAGAAGCTTAGAGACATGGCTTGGCCACACCCTGTCCTGCGCCAGCCTCAGCAGGCCTACAGTAAAGGTTGGTTCCTCACTCCTCAGCACCAGAAAAATGTTGGAGAAAACGGTGCTCATCTTAACAGCCTCGGGAACCCCCGTTCGCTAACACTCATGCCCTGCGAGGCCAGAAGCTGCCAGAATGGAGGCTCCAGACAGGGGAGATCAAAGTGCCTGGGAAAACTCTGTCCTCCAGGACCCCTCCCCAGATCATGTAAAACAAGCAGAGGCCCCGAGTGTGGACTTGGGTCTGTAGCAGCTGGGCCTCACGGGGCAGCGATCTTCTCGGAAAATCCACAAGGCCCCCGGGCCCCTCCCTGCTCTGAGTCCAGAGCACAGCAGCCCCTGGGACATTCAGGGGAAGATGAGTCCTGGGGTCAAAATGCTCGCTGCTGGGAGCCAAAGGAATGAGATGGGCTTTTCTGGGAGAAAAGGACAATCCTAACAGCAGCATTTTCCCAGGACATCCAGGCAGCTTGCAGACCTGGGCCCGGGGCAGGGCCTCCCCAGGCTCTTGCCAGGCTCACTCACTCCACAAAGGTTGATTTTGTCCCAACGCCAGGGACTCAGCTGTGAAAGACACCAATGAGACCCCTACCCTCTGGAGCTTAGAGACAGACACAAATCAAACAGACCACCAAATGAGATACGTACCAGCTGTGATAAGTGTCCCGAAGGAAACGGAGAGGATGCTGAGGAAGAAAATAACAGAACAGCCTCTCTCACGGAAGACCTCCCTGAAAAGATGCGGAGCCAGGACCCGCCTGGCTGAGGGCAGGGCCAGAGCTGTTCCAACCACAGAAGCGTGGGTGTGTCAAGGCTCAAGGTGGGATCACAGCTAAGACTGAGTGAGCTCTCACCTACACCAGGCACCGGTCCCAGGCTTCACAGGTGGTGTATTTCTCTCTAAAACCCTAAGCTACTACATTTACACTTCACAGATGGGGAAACTGAGGCACAGACCAGTTAAGTGACTTGCCCAAGATCATGCAACTGGAAGTGGTAGAACATGGATTTGAAGCTGAGTGATCTGGCTCCACAGGCGTTGCCCGCGTCTGGTCCCTGTCCAGGGACACCCTCAGCACAGGAATGGCTCTGCCGGCCCTTTAGCTCAGCACTGAGGCCAACCGGGCAGCTCAGAGCAGAGCCTGAGCTCTGGAGTCTGAAGACAGAATTCAACTACTCCTGAAAATTGCTCCTGAGCTCAGGGCACCAAGTGGGGACAAGATCGGACCTTGTACGCTGGCTGCAGAGCCGAGCAGCCGTGTGGCTGGGAAGGGGCTGAATCTCTCTTGGGCAGGCAGGATGGCTACCAACCGCTCAGGTTGACTCCCAGCTCAAACTCTTCCTGGCTGTGTGTCCCAGGGCAGGGTACTTAACCTCTCTTTGTCTCAGTTCCCTCATCTGTAAAATGGGGATGATCAATGAAGATCAATTGAGAAATAGCTATAGAATTGCTCTATAAAGGGACTTTTTCCCCAAATGTCGCCATTGTGTGCTAAGAAATGTTTATGCATGCCCTTTGTCATTGGCAGGGAAAGGTAAACCGTGGCCTTTTCTAGGGCCCAGAGGACATTCGTGCCACCTGGGTCCCCCTTGGGCATGCACTGCTACCTGTCAGTGGCTGGGACACACGTGGCACATTCATAACAGTCCACGCCAGAGACACAGAGAAGAGCTGGATGCTAGCCAGGCACGGGGCTTCATGGGGTGACCTGAGGACCTGACCCAGTCCTGCTTCTGCAGGGGAGCCGCCTCCCCACCCCAAAGCCAGGCTGGGTCTACCTCTGTCCCCCCAACACGCACACACATGCGCAAGCACACACAGTCTCAGGGGTTGGCTAGGGCAGCGCCAGGGCCACAAGGCAACCACCCAGAACCAGGCCTTGGTAGGCTGCCCTGGACTTCAAAGCTCCTGAGAGCCAGGGTGAGAAGGAGGTCCCAGTCCCAGATAATGACAGAGATCACCCGCGCGGAAACCACCAGCCTCAGCCAGGGAAGAGGCCGGGCCCAGGGCACAGCTGGCTCTGGGTTCCTGGGCCAGTCAGCCTGCAGCCAGCATGGTGCTAAAACAGCTGTCAGCAGCGGCAGCCGGGACAGGCTGCATCCGGACACCTCTCTCCCCGCAGTTCCCCCTGCTCTGGAATTCCCTGCCTCCAGGTGGGTGAGGTCCCCACCCCCAGCCTGGCTTTGCCTGCCTCTGGGCGCTGAGGATGGCCCCTCTCCTACCCTCCTCCTGACCTTAAGCATCCCCCAGAGATGCCTAGACAGCCAATCCGAGCTCCCTACTGGCAATGCACGTGTGCAGGACAGACGTGGCGGGCAGACAGGCTGCTCTTGGCGCTCAGGACAGAAGAGAGGGGAACGCCCCTGCCGCTGCTGCTTCAAGCCAAGAAAATACTTCCTTGTGTCTCTCTGGGCAGGTCCTGCAGAGCCCAGGAACGAGAAGCATGCTAGCTTGTCCCCAGCACCCCTGCAAAGTGATCGGAGGAAATTCAATCCACAGTTTGTGGGACGCTTACTGCCCCGGTTCTGGAAATTCCTCCTCCTGGGTTTGCAGGGCTTTGCGTCCTCCTTCGTCTCCCTCCCCTCCAGCTGCTCCTTCCCAGCCTCTTTTGCAGCCTCTCCAGCACCTGCCCCTTAAATGTTGCAGTTTCTTCATGGTCCATCCTCGACCCTCTACAGAGTGTGCCCTCTCCCTGGGCCGTCTTCAGCACCTAGATTCAGGAACCCCCATCTGTGTCTCCAGCCCCCTCTGGGCTGTGGACCCCATTCACCCCTCAGCTGCCGGCTCCGCTCTGGACTTGGCTCTGGCGATGGCTGGCGGGACCTCCTCTGAAAGACTCGGGAAACACGGACCTACAGACGCCCACTCCCAATGCCCACAGAGATTTCTCCGTCTGAGTCCTTGACCTCCACCCTCAAAAGCAGGCCAGAAAGGGAGGCCTGAGCCTCAAGGAAGGCTGAGAGCCCCACCCCCGAGGTCCTCACCCTCACCAGGCCACCCACTGTCCCCCTGTTGGTGCCACGGTGGCTTTGGAACCTTCTATTGGTCCTCACCGGGAGCTGTCATCATGCGGCGGTAAATTCCCAGATCGACAGACTCTCGTCCAAGTACCCACCCACACACACCCAGGCCTGAGCCACAGACTGCATAAGCCACGAGGGATTTCTGACTCCCTGCTCCCCACCGTGGCGAGGCCTGAAACTCTAGGTGCAGGTCCAGTCTGGGGTCCCGCTGGTGCACCCCCAGCCCCGGGGACAGATGGGACAATCTCCTCTATCCTCACATCTCTCTCTCCACCATCGTAGCTGCCAGGTTCACCTTCTAAGGACCCCACGCTGTAAGCACCGGATCATGGCTTCTGCACTTACCTCTCTCAAATTCTTTCTGGAATCAACTGATGCCTAAATAACTAAATTTTAAAATGTATTAAGATTACATCTGTCATGTGAATAAGATTACTCAGGCCGCTGACCCAGCCATTTACAGGCAAAGATTCTGTTTTTACACATCTATCTATCCACATATTTTTATGTAGGAATATTTGCAGCTGTCTAGGTAGCTTGCTGGATGGATGGATAGATGGGTCAATAGGTAGACAGATCTAACTTAACCCACTAGATGTGTTCTGAGAAAGTCATCTGTCAAATGCTTTTCAAAATGGAACCACATTTTAAATTCATCTAGAAAGGAAGACTCTTGTAAAGCAAGCACACACACTTTAATTCAATGGCTATTTACACTGAGGTTTTCTGATACTGGACACACCTAGGAATGGATTTCAGTTCCCCTGTCTGCACCCTGTGCACCTTCACCTATCAGACTGGCCTTCTTTAACGCTGTTCCCTTTGCTGTCCCAACTGAGGTTAAGACAAAATTCAAAGATTATCTCTTTGGATGAAATTAGTTTTCCACCAGACTCACACCTCCATCAGCTGCTTTGACCTCCCCTCCCCTCCCCACCCTCTCAGGAACCTCACACCTTCCTCCACCCCAGTGACTAAAGGCACCGACCTGGCAGCTCAGAGCCTGTCTTCCCCAGGTAGGCAGAACCACCCCACTTTCCACAAGATGGTCATAAGGTCCAACTTTATAATGATGACAACACCTTCCTGCATGCAGGTCTCCTATACAGCAAATACTGTCATATTTGTTACCTCAGGGACTCCTTGCAACTCCCTCCCAGAGATGAGTCTCCATTTTACAGGTGAGAAAACAGACTGAACAAGGGGAAGACGTTTATCCTCAGTCAGGTGACAGGTAATCGTTGAACTGGGCTGCGGTCTGGATCTGGCCCTAAAGCCAATGCACGGTCGGACACCCATCCCCTCACATTTCCCGGACAGCCCAAACCTTCGTACTTTGCAGCTAGACACAGTCCCTTAGCAGGGTCCAGCCCAAGTGAGTCTCCAGGTCAGGCAACAGGGACTTCAGTGCCCTTATCTGGCAGCCATATTCTCAGTGCCACCTGGACCAGGATGTGTCCAGGGGAGCTGGGGCCTCAGAGGATCCAGAGTGGACTGGAGCAGTGAGCTACAATGGTCTCACACACTCACACACACACACACACACACACACACACACACACACTTCAAGGAGAGGCACAAACATGCCAACGAGGAAGAACCAGCTCTGCCATTTTCATGCTCTGTGACCTTGAGCAAATTACTCAACCTCTCTGAGTCTCAGTTTCCACATTTATAAAAAGAGAAAAGAATGCCAACTTCTTAAGGCTTTATGAGGATTAAATGAGAATTCATGAGAAAGAATTCTGCAAATGATTAAAGTTCATGTAAATAAAAGGGAGTTGTCATTATCACCATTATTACATATTTATTATTTCAGAATTGTTAATATGATTATCATTACCATTAGGACACCAGCGTATCTTCCTCAACCAGGTCAGGAAGACCAGGAGATTGTTAAGATGCAGCTGAACAGCCGAGATGGATCGTAGGTAGGCGTGACCAGGAGCAGGTCACCGGACCTAAGAGAAGACCACAGCTGCCTTCCCGATTTGGCCTGAGGCCCGGGGTGCCTGTCCTGGGCAAGGGTCACTGACACCGGGGGCTCTCCTCCCACAAGACCGCCCTGGGGGCTGGAAGTCCACCTCGGTAGCAGTCTTAGCCCCAGGCCGGGTGTCCTCAGCTCCCCTGACAGCTCACTCCTTCTAGGCCCATGGCTGCCCACCCTCATCCAGTTCCCCTTCTGGGTCAGGTGGCTGCTGGACCTGGGGGCGGGGCTTCCAGGAGCTCAAGACTCCCAGCACCACACCCATCATTCAGAAGTAAGCCCAAGCCCTGGGGTTTGGATAGCACTGGCCAGCTGAGGCCACATCCAGTCTCAGCTGACCCTCAGAAGTAGGTAAAGCGCTGCCCCCCAAAGCCCCACGCCCTCAGTGCAGCCTCCTGCAGGCTCCCCTGCGTAGGCACCCTCCGACCACGCAGGTGTGTTTAGAGGTACAGGAGGGTGGCCCTCCCAGCACCCTGGACCACAGGGTACACTTCCTCTGGGCTTCAAACCATATGCCAGCCCCTAAAGCTCCTTGGGGCAGCCAGAGACCAGCTGAGGCAAAGGAGGCTCCAGGCCTCACCCAGGGTGAGACTCGGAGTCACGAATGTCCCCCCGGGGCAGGAGTCCCCATTTCCCCCACTGCGTCCCCAGCAAACGGTCTCAGGTTCCCTGCAGCCTGGAGAAACCAGGTCAGCCGCAGGCCCACCCAACTCTCCCCACCGCTGCCAACACTCCAGCCCCAGGAAGGAGAATCGTTTTCCCTGTGCTCCCGAGCTCTGCTGAAACAGGCAAGTTATCAAAGAATTGCTGAGGACAGTGGAAGGAAACCTAATCCCAGCGCTTAGTAAGAGAGCAGGCCTCGAATTCTATGAGTATCCTCCCACCCAGCTCCTGGGGTCCCTGCCATTGCTCAGGTCTTTCTTAACTCTTTCTTCCCTTTCTTTGCTAAACCAAGCAAAGACGCCAAGACTGGAGCCCTCCCTGAGCCAGTAGGGGGACTAACCTCCACAACATGGCAGTGCAGGCCGCTGGGCACGCCTGGGGCCACGGCCACAGGCACTGAAAGCCCAGAGCACCGTGGGAATTGGGAGTCCTTGGGGCCAGTGCTCAGTGACTGACAGGGGTGGGCACGTAAAGCCCTGGCAGCCTCGCTCTTCGGGTGGGATATCTCAGGCTAAGTTTCCCAGAGACTCCCCAGCAGCAACTTCCTTCCCAGCTCAAGTCTCCACTCCTGTTGGTTTGGTCTGGGACGGTCTCCCAGATATGCAACCTTCCTCCAATCCTGGTCTCAGGATCTGCTTCTCAGAGGCAGGGGAGGAGGGGGAATGGGGGAGGACAAACCAGGACAGAGGGCGGAGGCTCAGAGGTTGGAAAAGGAAGGACTCACTCAAAGAAGTGTTGTTCTTCAGGAAAGAGAGAAGGGTGGTGCGAAGGAATAAGGATCTCAGGGCACCTGCATGTCACTTAATTCTCACTCTGGTCCTTTGGGGTAACTGTTATTGTGTCCATTTCCCAGATGCAGAGACTGAGGCTCAGACATGCCCCAGGTCCCCAACCAGGAATAGGTGGAGCTGGGATTCAAACCTGGGCTCCTGGGATTAAGGCCAGGTCCCTGGCCCTGGACCACGGTGCTTCCAGGAAGGGGATGCAGAGCTAGAAGAAACAGTGTGCCCCCAGAAGTGGAGCATGAAGGCAATATGGTCCCATCAGGTCCATGACGTTGATGAGAAAGTGGTCAACGGGCAGGACGGCCAGTGTTCTGTCCTGGCCCCTCCCAGGGACAGGCCCCCATGTGGCTCGTC
>NW_006796565.1:1219309-1219763 GCF_000442215.2 Lipotes vexillifer | reverse complement strand
GTCAGTCCCGTTCCCTACACCGAACAGCGCCTTATCTCAAACTGCCCAGCACTCAGCTTTCACTTTAAAGCCCAGCTAATCAGAAGTATATTTTATTTTCTCAGGGGAGGCAGCCATGGGATAAAAGTCGGAAGTGTAAACTCTGTGGTGGATGAATCATCGCATTGCTTTTTATTAACATTTTTACAGTGAAGTTTTTATGGCTTTCCAAAAACATACAGAGGAAAAAGGTTCATCGCTCGCATTACTGGTGATGACTGGGGTACAGTTCAAAAGGCTAAGGCATTGCTGAAACAACCTCCAGTGGGGCGGGGCTCGGGGGGAAGGCGGATGCTGATCACCAAGCACCACATCCACTGCAGGGCCAGAGAAAGCATCTGTCCAAGAAAGGAGCAGGGGAAGGAGAGAGGTCGGCACCTGGGACCTTCCAGTTCTTCCATGTGCACAACGAGTC
>NW_006796565.1:1185850-1219299 GCF_000442215.2 Lipotes vexillifer | reverse complement strand
GGTGTTGTGAATGAATGAATGAACTGATTTCATAAAAACCTTCTGTTTGGCCAAGGAAATTAAAATAATTGAATTGAATTAAATTAAATTAAAAATAATTACATTATTTAATTTAAAATAATTAAATTAAAATAATGTGGCCCATTAATAAGGTAGAATACGATAGAGTCATAAACTTAATGTTTGGGAGAATATTTAACAATAATGGGAAAGTATCCCCTTCTATTATTAAGTGAAAAGCAAATGATAAAGCAGCGTGTAGATGGGACTTCCCTGGTGGTCCAGTGGTTAAGACTCCGCGATTCCACTGCAGGGGGCATGGGTTCGATCCCTGGTTGGGGAACAAAGATCCCACATGCCTCGTGGTTCGGCAAAAAAAAAAAAAAAAAACAGTGTGTAGAGTAGGATCCAAGCTTTATCTTCAAGATACAGCACGTACGTATATAAAATATGTGGAAATGCAATGTAAGGACATGCAAAATGGCAGGGTAATACACAGTTTGTAATTTCTTCTTTATCTTTCTCTGTATTTTCTAGTTTTCAATATGACTATGTGTTACTTCAGAAATCAGGGAGAGAAAAGGGTCTAGTAACAATAAGACCAAATATCATAAAGTAACTGACAGCTTGACTTCTTTGCATGAAACGCAGACCGGATTTATGGGAGCCCATCTGGGCACAGGGGCTGGGGGGCAGCTCCTGAGATCCTCATGGACCCTGAGGAGGGAAAGGGAGAGGAGACCTCGGCAGACAGGGCATCATAATCACATCCTGCTTCTACCAGGCAGCCCTGCTTTACTGGGCTCAGCATGGGTTTTAACTCCGCTGATCAACGTGCCAAGAAATGGCACTTTGTATTTTTTAAAAGCAAATTAAACCTGACCTTATATTTCCGCCCTATGCTCCCACCCTTGGGGTGATGGCAAATTCACTGTCATTATATTAGGGCCCCTTCTCAGACTAGGTTGCTAGATTTAGCATATAAAAATACAGGATGCCCAGATTAAATAAACAAACAAACAAAATTAGCATAAGTATATCCCATGAAATATCTGAGATATACTTATCTTAAAATATTATTCATTATTTATCTGAAATGCAAATTTAACTGGATGTCCTTTGTTTTTTCTGACAACCCTATCTCTGTCTCCTAAGGATTATGCAAAGGCCCAAGGAGGGTATGTACAGCAGAATAGGTGGGGAGGCCCCAGGCCTCTGAGTTGTGGGTTCACCAGGGGCAGGGAGCTTTCCTGTCCCCATACTAAATGGGGCAGGGCAGGGGGGGACATCTTTGCCAAGACTAAGCACCTGGTGACCAGGGATAGTAGTTGGTCACCCCCCGCAAAGCCTTGCCACCTCTCAGGACACTACGGGCATGGGGCCTAGGTGCCCACTGCTATCAGGACCCCATAAGCCATCCCTGTATGAGTCAGGGGTCTGGCAGGAGACCACTGGCCCATCAAAGTGACCATTTACAAAGCCATGGGCCATGTGTAGAGAAACCAGTGCAGACCCAGGGCTACCGATGGTATGAGGGGAGGCAGTCCCTTCCAGAAGCTGGGCACAGAGACTCGGAAAGGGGCTGCTGAACAGACACTGAGACCCTAGAGACCCCGGAGGGGGCGATCCGGGAATAACCACCCAGCCTCTCCTCCCTCCCACATCTCCTGTTGGTGCTTCCCACTGGCCAAACCAACTGGAAGCCGGTGAGCCCACTGAGGCAGTCCCCGAGGGTCCCCTCCCAGGGGCCCAGAGCAGATGGGAAGGGCACAGAGGGCAAATGGAGGGCATGCAGCACAGTGCCCCTCAGTGGAAAGGACTCTCCCAGCCCCTCCTCTCACGGTCGCCACACTTCATCCCGGGCCTCCCTCTGGGAGAACCCCCCCCAGTCCCTTCAATGAGCTAAACAAGAGGCCAGGGACAGGCATGATCCTCAGGCAATAAGTGGCCCCGAAGCAAGAGGACACAGCAGCCTGAGGACCTCTAGAACAGGGGAGGGAAAATCCAAGAGCACAGAACACTGATTAATATCTCATCTGTCTTGATCACACCTGCTTTGTGTTGGACTCCCATCTAAATCCAGCTTCAAAACAGTTTTGCAGCTGAAAGAATAAAGAAGCAAAAACCAGGGCTATAAGCAAACCGGCCAAACAAATGCACCAACTCAGGACAAAAACTCCAACCCCAGAAACATACATGTAAACTAAAGCACACTGACCACATGTCTTAGTATGGACGTTAATTAGCCAGGCTGAGACAGACCCCACTCCACAGAGGATTACTTCCTGTTCTTCTGACCCAGGGGTTTACTTTCACAAGGCAATCAGCAAATTCCACTTTCCCTGGCCTCAATAATTGGTTCAAGAATGGGTAGCCAAGCCAATCAAAATCAACGAGGCCTCTACTTCCATAAGAAAGCAATTAGAAGAGTCTCAACCTTTCCCTCTAGACACGAATAAGGAAGGATGTAGCCCCAGGAGCTTTGGCACCCATTCTGCGCCTAGGAGGAAAGAATCTGCCTGAAAATATGCTAACATCGAGGAAGCAGAGCCAAGAAAGGAAGAGAGAGAAACTAGGTCCTGGTTACATCACTTGAGACCTGGATCAAACCATTCCTGACACAGTTGAGTTACAGGCACCAATAAAATCCCATGTTTTTCTGAAGGCAGTCTGGGTTAGGCTTTCGGATACAAGCTGGATTCCTAAACAGCATGCAGCATATTAAGAACCAGGAGTACCATTCCTGCGCAGCATATTAAGAACCAGGAGTACCATCCCTGCTTCTTTCAGGGCCATGTAAGGAGAAGACAGCCAGCTTCCTCCATCCAGATGGGAATCAAAGTGTCAGCCTCTGCTAAAGGGAAAGGAATAGACAACCAGGAACCTGGACTCATCACAGGCGCGGCAGGGGAGCCCGCTACTTTGCCGAAGGTGTCAAGTCTGCTCAGCCCCTTTTGGGACAGCACAGTGGTTACCAGCAGGGACCCAGGGCAAACTGGCTCTGCCTCCTGGGCTTGATGCCAGCTCTATCCCTAGCCAGCTGACCACCTTGGGCAACTTTCTTAACTGCTCTGGGCCTCAGCCTCTGCACCTGAGGATAAAAACAGTGCCAACAACATGGGCTGTTGTGAAGACTACAAGGTAGTATCTGAAAAGTCCTTAGGACAGTGCTTGGCACAGAACTGGCCTCACTGAGAGATTACAGCTGCTACTGTTGTTGTTGTTGTTATTAATACATAAGCCCGCCCTGGATGAGTTTCACTCTGGAGGTTTGTCATCCTCCAGACTCCTCCTCACATGTGGAAGAATCCTGTGGCCTGTGCTGCATGCGCCCCCCCTCCCTTCCCCCCTCCCTGCAGACTCCACCCTGCCTGACCCTGAAGCTGACCTGGTAGGCCACCCTGGGCCCCACCTGATGGTCCAGGCTCATGCAGACTCAGTGTGTCTGCAGTCTTTCCCCCAGCCCAGGCTGTGCAGATTTTCTGTTGCAAGTGACAGAAAATCCTCCACAAACTGGGTAATGCATGAGGTGACTTCACTGTCAGGATTCAGGGCATCTGAGAGGCCATCAGCGCACCTGCTCACACCTCCTCTCCCGGCCTTGCTTACCTCTACGTTGGTTATATCTTCTGTTACGTCATTTTCAAATTAAAGACAACTTTTTTTAAACTCTAAAAGCTTTCTTTAATCACTATAAAAATTAGAGTTAACAAGGATAGAGAAAATAATAATCATTCAGAATACAGAATACTGAATAGCTGAAATTACCCCCCAATAAGTGAATAATAATGAACATGACACATGGAAAAATTCATGGATTGTGGCTAATGTCATTCTTAGAGGAAAATTCAAACCCTTTTTTTTTTCTATTTTTTTGGCTGCGCTGTGTGGCACGGGGGATCTCAGTTCCCCAACCAGGGATCGAACCCACGCCCCCTGCAGTGGAAGTGTGGTGTCTTAACCACTGGACCACCAGGGAAGTCCCTTTTTTTTTTTTTTCTGTTTTTCAAAACCTTTACTACATTAATTAGAAAACAAGAAAAAAGGAAAACAAATGAGTGTAGCTCACAGGACTAGAAAAAGAACAACAGTCAATTCAAGGTAACAAGAAGGACCTAAGAAAATAAATAACAGGCAGAATTCAAAAAAAATTCAAAAATCGAGAACAAAACAGAAATGATGAGCACAATCAAAATACCAATATATAAAATACAAAATGAAAACAGGGAACAACTCAGATATAACAAATATTGTATCTGATATTAAATATTTAAGGGATATTATTCACAACCACAAGCCAATACTTTAAAACAGATTAAATGGAAATATTTCTGGAAAAAAAATATAAGTGCCAAAATGGGCTCAAGAGGATATAGAAAAGTTGACTAGATCAATAGCCACGAAAGAAAGTAAAAACCCAAGAGAACCAACAGACAGACTATTAGAAAAAATGGGAGAGGGCCACAGAAAGAGAGACAGAGGTATCTGCAAGGAGGCAAAACAGTAAACTGGGAAGCAGACTCTTGAGTTCACAGCTGGCCTGTGGTTTTTGCATCTCATCAAGGAGCTCCTTCTCGTACAGGTGGCATTTTTCTGAAGTTGTTCATTGAGACTTCCCAGGATTCCTGCAGATATAATAGCCATGTGGCTGACGGGGTTTTCATGCTCCGGCCAGGTGTCAGGCCTGTGCCTCTGAATTGAGAGAGCCAAGTCCAAGACATTGGTCCACCAGAGACCTCCCGGCTCCATGTAATATCAAATGGCAAAAGCTCTCCCAGAGATCTACATCTCAAGGCTAAGACATTGAGCTCCACCCAACGACCAGCAAGCTACAGTGCTGGACACCCTATGCCAAACAACTAACAAGACAGGAACACAATCCCACCCAGTAGCAGAGAGGCTGCCTAAAATCATAATAAGGTCAAACACACCCCAAACACACACTGGACGTGGTCCTGCCCACCAGAAACACAAGATCCAGCCTCATCCACCAGAACACAGGCACCAGTCCCCTCCACCAGGAAGCCTACACAGCCCACTAAACAAACCTTAACCACTGGAAGCAGACACCAAAAACAATGGGAAATACGAACCTGCAGCCTGCGAATAGGAGACGCCAAACACATTAAGTTAAGCAAAATGAGAAGACAGAGAAACACACAGCAGATGAAGGAGCAAGGTAAAAACCCACCAGACCAAACAAATGAAGAGGAAATAGGCAGTCTACCTGAAAAAGAGTTCAGAGTAATGATAGTGAAGATGATCCAAAATCTTGTTGTAGAATGGAGAAAATACCAGAAACGTTTAACAAGGACCTAGAAGAACTGAAGAGCAAACAAACAATGATGAACAACACAATAAATGAATTTAAAAATTCTCTAGAGGGAATCAATAGCAGAATAACTGAGGCAGAAGAATGGATAAGTGACCTGGAAGATAAAATAGTGGAAATAACTACTGAAGAGCAGAATAAAGAAAAAAAAGAATGAAGAGAATTGAGGACAGTCTCAGACCTCTGGGAAAATATTAAACACACCAACATTCGAATTCCCAGAAGAAGAAGAGAAAAAGAAAGGGTCTGAGAAAATATTTGAAGAGATTATAGTTGAAAACTTCCCTAACATGGAAAGGGAAATAGTCAATCAAGTCTAGGAAGTGCAGAGCGTCCCATACAGGATAAATCCAAGGAGAAACACGCCAAGACACATATTAATCAAACTATCAAAAATTAAATGCAAAGAAAACATATTAAAAGCAGCAAGGGAAAAGCAACAAATAACATACAAGGGAATCCCCATAAGGTTAACAGCTGGTCTTTCAGCACAAACTCTGCAAGCCAGAAGGGAGTGGCAGGACATATTTAAAGTGATGAAAGGGAAAAAGCTACAACCAAGATTACTCTACCCAGTAAGGATCTCATTCAGATTTGATGAAGAAATTAAAACCTTGGGCTTCCCTGGTGGCGCAGTGGTTGAGAGTCCGCCTGCCGACGCAGGGGACATGGATGGGTTCGTGCCCCAGTCCGGGAAGATCCCACATGCTGCAGAGTGGCTGGGCCCGTGAGCCATGGTCGCTGATCCTGCACGTCTAGAGCCTGTGCTCCGCAACGGGAGAGGCCACGACAGTGAGAGGCCCGCATACCGCAAAAAAAAAAAAAAAGAAATTAAAACCTTTACAGACAAGCAAAAGTTAAGACAATTCAGCACCACCAAACCAGCTTTACAACAAATGCTAAAGGAACTTCTTTAGGAAGAAAACACAAGAGAAGGAAAAGACCTACAATAACAAACCCAAAACAATTAAGAAAATGGTAATTTGAACATATATATCGATAACTACCTTAAATGTAAATGGATTAAATGTTCCAACCAAAAGACACAGAATGGCTGAATGGATACGAAAACAAGACCCGTATATATGCTGTCCACAAGAGACCCACTTCAGACCTAGGGACACATACAGACTGAAAGTGAGGGAATGGAAAATGATATTCCATGCAAATGGAAATCAAAAGAAAGCTGGAGTAGCAATTCTCATATCAGACAAAATAGACTTTAAAATAAAGACTATTACAAGAGACAAAGAAGGACACTACATAATGATCAAGGGATCAATCTGAGAAGAAGATATAACAATTGTAAATATTTATGCACCCAACATAGGAGCACCTCCATACAAAAGGCAAATGGTAACAGCCATAAAAGGGGAAATCAACAGCAACACAACCATAGTAGGGGAATTCAACACCCCACTTTCACCAATGGACAGATCATCCAGAATGAAAATAAATAAGGAAACACAAGCTTTAAATGACACATTAAACAAGATGGACTGAACTGATATTTATAGGACATTCCATCCGAAAACAGCAGAATACACTTTCTCCTCAAGTGCTCATGGAACATTCTCCAGGATAGATCATACCTTGGGTCACAAATCAAGCCTTGGTAAATTTAAGAAAACTGAAACCATATCAAGTATCTTTTCTGACCACAACGCTATGAGACTAGATATCAATTACAGAAAAAAATATGTAAAAAATACAAGTAGGTGGAGGCTAAACAATACAATACTAAATAACCAAAAGATCGTTGAAGAAATCAAAGAGGAAATCAGAACATACCTAGAAACGAATGACAATGAAAACACGACGACCCAAAACCTATGGGATGCAGCAAAAGCAGTTCTAAGAAAGAAGTTTACAGCAATAAAATCCTACCTCAAGAAACAAGAAACATCTCAAATAAACAACCTAACCTTACACCTAAAGCAATTAGAGAAAGAAGAACAAAAAAACCCCAAAGTTAGCAGAAGGAAAGAAATCATAAAGATCAGATCAGAAATAAATGAAAAAGAAATGAAGGAAATGATAGCAAAGATCAATAAAACTTAAAGCTGGTTCTTTGAGAAGATAAACAAAATTGATAAACCATTAGCCAGACTCATCAAGAAAAAGAAGGAGAGGACTCAAATCAATAAAATTAGAAATGAAAAAGGAGAAGTTACAACAGACACCACAGAAATACAAAGCATCCTAAGAGACAACTACAAGCAACTCTATGCCAATAAAATGGACAACCTGGAAGAAATGGACAAATTCTTAGAAAAGTACCACCTTCCGAGACTGAACCAGGAAGAAACAGAAAATATAAACAGACCGATCACAAGCACTGAAATTGAGACTGTGATTAAAAATCTTCCAACAAACAAAAGCCATGGACCAGATGGCTTCACAGGCGAATTCTATCAAACATTTAGAGAAGAGCTAACACCCATCCTTCTGGAACTCTTCCAAAATATAGCAGAGGGAGGAACACTCCCAAACTCATTCTACAAGGCCACCATCACCCTGATACCAAAACCAGACAAAGATGTCACAAAGAAAGAAAGCTACAGGCCAATATCACTGATGAACATAGATGCAAAAATCCTCAACAAAATACTAGCAAACAGAATCCAACAGCACATTAAAAGGATCATACACCATGATCAAGTGGGGTTTATCCCAGGAATGCAAGGATTCTTCAATATATGCAAATCAATCAATGTGATAAACCATATTAACAAACTGAAGGGGAAAAACCACATGATCATCCCAATAGATGCAGAAAAAGCTTTCGACAAAATTCAACACCCATTAATGACAAAAACCCTCCAGAAAGTAGACATAGAGGGAACTTACCTCAACATAATAAAGGCCATATATGACAAACCCAAAGCCAACATCTTTCTCAATGGTGAAAAACTGAAACCATTTCCTCTAAGATCAGGAACAAGACAAGGCTGTCCACTCTCACCACTATTGTTCAACACAGTTTTGGAAGTTTCAGCCACAGCAATCAGAGAAGAAAAAGAAATAAAAGGAATCCAAATTGGAAAAGAAGAAATAAAGCTGTCACTGTATGCAGATACATAGTGAGAATCCTAAAGATGCTACCAGAAAACTACTAGATCTAATCAATGAATTTGGTAAAGTAGCAGGATTTAACAAAATTAATTAAATTTTGTTAAATTTTGTGCATTAACAAAATTAATGCACAGAAATCTCTTGCATTCCTATACACTAATGATGAAAAATCTGAAAGAGAAATTAAGGAAACACTCCCATTTACCACTGCAACAAAAAGAATAAAATACCTAGGAATAAACCTACCTAAGGAGACAAAAGACCTGTATGCAGAAAACTATAAGACACTGATGAAAGAAATTAAAGATGATATAAACAGATGGAGAGCTATACCATGCTCTTGGATTGGAAGAATCAACATTGTGAAAATGACTATACTACCCAAAGCAATCTACAGATTCAATGCAATCCCTATCAAACTACCAATGGCATTTTTCACAGAACTAGAACAAAAAATTTCACAATTTCTGTGGAAACACAAAAGACCCCGAATAGCCAAAGCAATCTTGAGAAAAAAAAAAAAACAGAGCTGGAGGAATCAGGCTCCCGGACTTCAGACTATACTACAAAGCTACAGTAATCAAGACAGTATGGTACTGGGACAAAAACAGAAATATAGATCAATGGAACAGGATAGAAAGCCCAGAGATAAACCCATGCACATATGGTCACCTATTTTTGATAAAGGAGGTAAGAATATACAGTGCAGAAAAGACAGCCTCTTCATTGAGTGGTGCTGGGAAAACTGGACAGCTACATGTAAAAGAATGAAATTAGAACACTCCCTAACACGATACACAAAAATAAACTCAAAATGGATTAAAGACCTAAATGTAAGGCTAGACACTATAAAACTCTTATAGAAAAATATAGGCAGAATACTCTATGACATAAATCACAGCAAGATCCTTTTTGACCCACCTCCTAGAGAAATGGAAATAAAAACAAAAATAAACAAATGGGACCTAATGAAACAAAATCTTTTGCACAGCAAAGGAAACCATAAACAAGATGAAAAGACAACCCTCAGAATGGGAGAAAATATTTGCAAATGAAGCAACTGACAAAGGATTAATCTCCAAAATTTACAAGCAGCTCATGCAGCTCAATATCAAAAAAACAAACAACCCAATCCAAAAATAGGCAGAAGACCTAAATAGACATTTCTCCAAAGAAGATATACAGATAGCCAACAAACACATGAAAGGATGCTCAACATCACTAATCATTAGAGAAATGCAAATCAAAACTACAATGAGGTATCACCTCACACCAGTCAGAATGGCCATCATCAAAAAATCTACAAACAATAAATGCTGGAGAGGGTGTGGAGAAAAGGGAACCCTCTTGCACTGCTGGTGGGAATGTAAATTTTTACAGCCACTATGGAGAACAGTATGGAGGCTCCTTAAAAAGCTAAAAATAGAGATACCATACGACCCAGCAATCCCATTACTGGGCATATGCCCTGAGAAAACCATAATTCAAAACGAGTCATGTACCACAATGTTCATTGCAGCTCTATTTACAATCGCCAGGACATGGAAACAACCTCAGTGTCCATTGACAGATGAATGGATAAAGAAGATGTGGCACATATATACAATGGAATGTTAGCCACAAAAAGAAACGAAATTGAGTTATTTGTAGCAAGGTGGATGGACATACACACTGTCATACAGAGTGAAGTAAGTCAGAAAGAGAAAAACAAATACCGTACGCTAACACACATATATGGAATCTAAAAAAAAGCTTCTGAAGAACCTAGGGGCAGGACTGGAATAAAGACGTAGACATAGAGAATGGACTTGAGGACACAAGGAGGGGGAAGGGTTAGCTGAGACAAAGTGAGAGTGGCATGGACATATATACACTACCAAATGTAAAATAGATAGCTAGTGGGAAGCAGCCACATAGCACAGGGAGATCAGCTCGGTGCTTTGTGACCACCTAGAGGGGTGGGATAGGGAGGATGGGAGGCAGACGCAGGAGGGAGGAGATATGGGAACATATGTATATGTGTAGCTGATTCACCTTGTTATAAAGCAGAAACTAACACACCATTGTAAAGCAATTATACTCCAATAAAGATGTAAAAAAAAATTAAAAAAAGAAGAAATGGGAGAGTTCAGTACAGCTGCCAGATACATAATCAACATACGGAAAGCAGCAGTGTTTCTCTGTTCCAGCCAAAACTAGCTGGAAAAATGTAGCCAAAATATATTAGCACTTATCATAGCAATAAATAATAGAAAGCATCTATGAATTAGCCTATTAGAGAATGCACAAAATCTCTATGGAGAAAATTTTGAATCTAGTAAAGGCACAAAAGGATATGTGAGGAAATAGGGAACTGTGTCCCATTCATGGATGGCACAACTTCACATCACCACGGTTGATTCTCCTCAAGCTCATCTGAAAATTAAAGATAATCCAATCAAAGTCACAGCAACACATTTTCAGGAACTTTACGGGTTGACTTGAAAATTCATATGAAAAATAAAGATTCATCAATGGCTAAAGATCAAAGATGTGGTATTGGCAAGGGAACAGATGAGACAATCAAAGAAACAACAGAAATTCCAGAATCATAACAAAATCATGTCAATGGCATCAAAACTCAGAGAGGAAAAGATGAATTATTTAGGAAATGATGCTGGAGGTATTAACCTGCCACGTGAGGAAGATTTGGGCTCCTACCACATAGAGACTATACTCCACATGGAAAGCCCTGGGTCCAACATTCCTTCATCACCTTGACTCACTGGCCACATTTATCACCTAAATATCATGTTGCCTATTTGACAGTCATTAGTATGGGAATCACAGTGCGTCTTATAATTTCAACATACATTTGCGATTTTTTTTTTTTTTTTTTTGCCACGCAGCATGTGGGATCTTAGTTCCCCAACCAGGGATTGAACCCACGCCCCCTGCACTGAAAGCGTTGAGTCTTAACCACTGGACCACCAGGGAAGTCCCCATTTGTGGTATTTTTTAACGTTTAATGCATATTAAGCTGTTATGCAATCCAAACTTTTCCTGCAAGGAACAGCGGTTGAAAGAAGCAAGTTCTAAATGAAAAGCAGATTCTTGAAATCTTCACATTGAATTAAGGAAGCAAATAATCAGGCTGCTTCAAAGGGAAGATAAGCTAGTGGAGCATTCTGCTGCTCAAAACGCAGAGGTAGACAACCCAAGATGAACAACTGCCCTTGGTGCCAACACATTAGAATCCAGGAAGGAAGAAACAAAGGAAGTATAAGAAAAGTATTTGCCCTGGATATTTACTTCCTCTAGAACTAGTGATAGTTTAGATTCTCAGTACAGGTTATGAAGAAAGAAAATAAACACTAAAGCTCTTTAGATGCAAAGCCATCAATGGTATTTGGAAAGTCTTCATATTGTACCTAAAGACAAGACTGTAAAAATGAAAAATATTATATATATAATGTAATATCACACGATAATATAATATAATATGGACACATATACATATTCCAAATAGTTTAAGGACTGAAATATTAGCTTTAAATTCTAAAGCTAATTTTTTACAAAAGAGAAAAAGCTTCATGGTCTCAACCTTGGGAACAGTTTCTTAAACAAGATGCCAAAAGAATGAACTATGTGAAAAAAAAATGACAGATTCAGCTTCATCACAATTAAAGATTTCTGTTCAATAAAGAATACCACCGACAAACTGAACAGATGAGTGACAGACTGGGGGAACTTTTTCTTCAAAGTCTGAAACTGATAAAAATTATTATGTAAATTATACAAGTAACTCCTACAAATCTGCGAGTGAGAGAGAGTCAGCCCCTCAGGAAAATGAGCAAAGTATAAGCAGATGGTTAACAGGGGGGGAGACAGCGTCTGCTGAGGAAATGAGGAGACCTCTGCCAGAGACTCGCGAACAAGGAGGCATCACCTCCAGCCATCTGATACTCCAAAAATAGAAGGTCAAGTGACAGCAAGGGCAGCTGTGAGCTTGCAGAAATGGGGCCCCGTCCAGTTGGGAGGCCAGGCTGCTGCAGGACTGTGGACAGCCAGGCAGTGTGTACATGGTGGCACGCAGCAGCCCAGGACAGACGTGAGGCTCCTGCAGATGCATCCCAGAGACATGCCGCAGGGCCACCAGGAGACATGGAGAAGGGCTTTCAGCACAGCATATTCTCATCACAAAGAGGGGTAGAGCCCATTGCTCAGGAATGGAAAAGGGGAGTGTGTGTGTGTGTGTGTGTGTGTGTGAGAGAGAGAGAGAGAGAGAGAGAGAGAGAGAGAGAGAGAGAGAGAGACAGAGACAGAGTTGGCTCAGCCTGCTATAAGAGAACACCAAAGACTGGGCAGCTCATAAAACAACAGACATTTACCGCTCACAGTCCTGGAGGCTGGGAAGTCCAAGATCAAGGTGCCAGCAGATTCACTGTCGAGTGAAAGCCCACTTCCCGCTATTTTCTGGGTGTGACCTCACATGGCAGAAGGCATGATGGAGCTCTCTGGGGCCCCTTTTACAAGGGCACTAATCCCATTCATGAGGGCTCCACCCTCATGACCTAGTCACCTCCCAAAGACCCACCTCCAAATACCATCACCTTGGGCGTTAGAATTTTAAGATGTGAGAGCTTTTCTTTGCCAGGGGTGGGGGGGCCCACAAACATTCAGCCTATAGCATAAGTATACTCACATAATGAAAATTCCATACAGCCATCTAATGTACTGAACCACACTTACGTGTAGCAACAAGGACCGACCTCAAAAACTTAATGTCTGGCCAAAAAAAAAAAAAAAAAAAGTAAGAAAGACAATGAGATTTACGGGCCAATAGTATTTATGGAGATTTTAAAACACATGCAAAATGGCACTCTATTTCAAAGAGTCACTTATATTTAAATAAATGTATAATGTATTGAAAGTGGATTGGGAGGATGTAAATTAAATGCACTAAAGTGGGTAGTATTGGGAGGAGGGAAATAGGAGTGAGGAGGGAAGATGAAAGGGGGAAATAATAAAGGAAATGAAACCAAGCACAGCCTGGCATAGGCCACTGGCAAAGTGAGCCAAGACCTCAGCTGGGTTCTGGGACACGTCAGTACTGGACATGTGTATGAGGACAGTGCTGGGGGCCTTTCTCCACCACAGGAGTGGGGTCTGCAGAGGGACAGAGGAAGTCTGGATCTTACTTGAACTCGGGTACAAGTCGCAGGACCTTCCTAGACACCGCCTTCCATCCCTCTCCCCCCCAGCAGCCCCAGGCCAGCACCCTCGGCCTTTCCTCAGCAATCACAGCTCAGACCCCAGGGCCCCTGCTTCAGCCAAGAGCACCTGCATTCCCCAACCGCCTCTGAGGCCTCTGCCCTCTGGCCCAGCCACCCAACCCTCTGCCCCTCAGCCAGAGATGCCAACCCAAGTGAGGCGACAGAGGCCAGAAGGTGAGCTAACTTCCAAGACCACGACGGCGGTCCCTGAACTGGGAGACAGGGGTTCTGGGCTCTGCCCGTGCCGCCTCACAGCAAAGCCCCCAAAGAGTCCAGCACACACTGAGGGTGGGTCCTGGACACCTCTGGGGCCACAGAGTCCAAGAAAGATGGCCCAGATAGCACCCTGGTGACAGCCAGTCTCAGCTGCTGTCTGAACACTGCTGAGTGTGATTTCTTGGTAATTAGATATCAGCCTTGATGACTGTAGAGAACAGGAATGACTGTCCTCTATTTCACAGATTCCCAAGGGCGCTTGGACGGGGAGGGATGGACATAGACCCCCCTGCAGCAGTAGCAGCAGCAACAAAACGCCAGAACTGGGCTTCCCTGGTGGCGCAGGGGTTGAGAGTCCGCCTGCCGATGCAGGGGATGCGGGTTCATGCCCCAGTCCAGGAGGATCCCACATGCCGCGGAGCGGCTGGGCCCGTGAGCCATGGCCGCTGAGCCTGCACGTCCGGAGCCTGTGCTCCGCAACGGGAGAGGCCACAACAGTGAGAGGCCCGCGTACCGCAAAAACAAACAAACAAAAAACGCCAGAACCTTGTGGAAGGGGACACTGTCAGGGGGTGGCATTGGTTTACCATCCCTGCGATTATTAACTTTTTGAGGATGACAGTCTGAACAGTGAGGGTCTTTGGACAGGGGTGGAGTACCTCCCAGGGCACACCTGCTGAAGAAGCGCCCATGAATCCATGACAGAAAGACGGGAATGATGGATGGAAGGGAGGGAGGGAGGGGAAGGATAATAAATGGATGGAAGGAATGATGGATGGAAGGAAGGAAGGAGGAACGATCACACAGGAGTACAAACAAAGCCAGTCTCGAAGGCACACCCCCTGAGCAAGGCCCTCTGACAACACAGTATGTTTCATGCACGTGTCTGGTTGTGAAATAAACCCATTTCATCAAAATATGGAGTGAGCTGAGCACAAGCCCTAGCTGACGGGGTAGGATGAGTGAGGTTGCTGTCTGAGTGAGCTGTCTCAGCTCAGAGGAGACAGGAATGGACATGGCCGAGGATCGGCAGACTCTCGGCTGTGTTCACAGGAGACAGGAGCAAGGGAAGTCACATTAGAAAGACCACCACCAGGAAAAAGTGAGAGAGTGGGAGAGAGGGCTGGGTGCCCGGAGCCGGTCGCTTGGCGAGGAGAGGCCAGCACATGGGTGTCCGGTGGCCTCCCCATCGCTCCCCTTTGCCGGCCCCTCCCCATCTCCCTGACCACTTAAAGACCCAAGTGTCAGGGGACTTAGTTCTTGGTCCTCTTCTCTTCTCCCTCCACACTCAATCTTGTCAATTTCATTCAGTTTCAAGACTTTAATGACATCTGTATATCGAAAATTCCCCGCCTGGATCTCTTTCCTGAACTCCTGTATCCAGCTGCCTACTCAACACATTTCTGCTTGGATGTCTAAGAGATATCTACGGCAGTTAGAGACTGATGCGTAACAAGCAGTCCAAAAGAACAATGTCTTGTTTCCCATGATTCTTTTGGTCAGGAACTTGGGCAGGGCTCATCTGGGTGGTTCTTCCATCCCATGTGATGTCAACTGGAGTCACTTCCACGGCCACATTAATCTGGGAACTCATTTGGGGCTGGAACGTGGGGGAAGGTCCTTCTCACAGGTCTGGAAGTTGGTGCTGCTTGTCGGCCAGCTGTCCACGGGCTTTTCCTCCAGGAGTCCCTCCCAGCCTCCTTACAGCACAGCAACTGGGTTCCCAGAGGGCAAACGCAGAAGCTGCTGGGCCTCTTCAATGTGAGGCCAGGAACGGACACAGCATCATTTCCCCACACTCTACTCATCAAAGCAAGTTACAAAACCGGCCCTAATTCCAGGACGGGGAGTGGGGAGAGAAATAATGACCAAGTGGCATGGGGGACAGAAGGGAAAGTCTCTCTGGAGACTTTCTACCAGGACAAGCCAGACCCCCTGGATGACATCTACTCCTTCACAAAACCTGATGGCTTCATCCTAAGAATATATCCAGAATCACCGCTTCCCTCCAGCACCACTGCTGCCAGCCTCACCTGAGTCACCAGCATCTTTATCCTATTTCCTCGCCAGCCTCCCGAGTGGTCTCCCTGTTTCTACCCTTGGACTCTCTTCCCAACAGCAGCCAAGTTGATCTTTCTGTACTTTAGGTCGGATAATGTCACTCTTCTGTCCTAACCTTCCTGTGCCTCCCTATTTCTCTCAGAGGGGAGCCAAAGCTCTCACAATGGCCCCCAGGGCCCTACACTCTCCGCAGGCCCCATACACACTCTGGCATCACTGCTCAGACTTGGTCTCTGACTACTGTGCCCCTCCCTCACTCCCCTCCAGCCAGCCCAGCCCTTCGCCCGGAGAGCACCCTGCAGTCCACAAAGCATCCTCTTAGCCGGGAGCAACTACATAATTTGCAGGGCTCAGTGCAAAATGAAAATACAGGCCCTTGTTCCAAATGACTAAGAATTTTAAGACAGCAACAGGAGAGCATTAAGCCAAGGGCAAGGAAAAGGGGTAAAAGGTATTAAACAGTGTAAATCAGAGCCCTTGGCCCTGGGAGCCCGAAAGTCCTGCCAGGACTCAGGGCACAGCCCAGTAGGACTGGAGAGGGGTGGAGGCACAGAGGCCCTAATTAGGGGCTTACACAAAACCTGTGAGTCAGGCCACCGCAAGCCCCAGCCCCACGTCAGGACAGACTTAATGGCCTGGGCTGGAGTCGCCACCAACATAAAGTATCTTGTTCCCAGCAACTTTTACAAGGTGTTTATGGCCCCAGGACAACATGAGGCTAATACTCCGGCTTATGCGGCAGCTGCCCAGACAATGAGGGCAAAGAGGCGGGTCAGCACAGGGCCCGGGATGACGGGAACAGGGCCACAGGGGAACTGAGGCCCCTCCCCCTTCTGCAGGACTGGGGCCCCCACTCTGTTATCTTGCAGCCTCCCTCCCACTCCCCACTCCACTGCTGCTCAGCCCTGCGAGGGACCTTCACCTCCACACACTGTGGGTGAGGCACACAACATCGTAACCAGATTCCTGGGGTCTGGGAAGCCCACCATCACCAGTGTTTAAATGTAGCCCCAGTAAACACAAAAACCACTGGGGGCAGGGCCTCTGAGTCACTGCACCCCAACAGCATCAAGGTCCCTGGAAATATCTTGGGTTCCCACAGCCCACCCCATTGCTTCAATGAGCCCACATGCTTCACAGCAATTAATCTGATATTCCATTTTTGCTAATCAAAGACGGCCATAACCAGCCTGGATGGGAGGGGACTTTGGGGGAGAATGGATACATGGAGATATATATGGCTGAGTCACCTTGCTGTGCACCTGAAACTATCACAACACTGTTAATCGGCTACACTTCAATATAAAATAAAAAGTTAAAGAAAATAAATAAAAGATGGCCATAACAAGGGTCCAGTGTGCAGGAGCTAAGCCCTCACGCTGATGTGATTCCAGCCAAAAGCAGAGCGAATTTGTACCTGGGTTCCTCTGTCTCAAGTAACTGTGGGATTTCCATGCTTTCCTTGTATGTAGCTACCATTTACTGAGAACTTAACATGTGCAAGACTCGAGGGAAGGGCTTCACATGAATGGTCTCATTCAGGCCTCACAACATCTTGGGAAGTAAGCCTGTCATCCTCCATCCCATGTCATGGGTAAGGAATCAGGTTCAGAATAGCCTGAAAACATATACCGGTAAGTGACAGGCCTGGAATTCCAACCCGGATCTGCAGAGGGTAACACTGGAATCCTTCCATCCCCCTGTCCAGGTTCACCCCTCCTGAGAGGCAACCATGGTTCATTGGGAAGGAGCAGCCAACTCCACCTGGCACAGCCAAAGAAAGCTTCCTGGAGGAGGTGATATCCAGGGCTTAGAATGATGAGTAGGGTTTGGCCAACAGAGAGGAACAAAGAGAAGAGCGAGCATGTGTAGGGCCCTGAGCACAGCAGGCAAGAACCAGAGGCATCCTGGCACCTCAGTGCACGTCCTTGGAGGGTCTAAGCTTTGAGGTTCTGCCCTGTTGTTATTAGCAACAGCTACCACATAGCCAACACTTACTATGTGCTTTATAGAAAAATGACTACTTTCCCCAGAAGACTGAGACCCAGCGACATTAAGAAACTCACGGACTTTGTGATCTCAGGTGAATCATGGAGCCAGGTCCACAGCGCAGGTTCCATTTGCAGACAGAATCCACACACTCAGTCTCCACACAGAGAGCCTGTTTTGACAGGGGCTCACGGGAGCTGACAGGAACAGTGCTGGCATCGCCATGGGGAGACCCTGGTTCCACTCTCAGCTCTGGCACTCACTTCTCAATCCTGGGCAATGACTTCACCTCTGGGCATCTCCATGAAAGGGGGCCCACAACCCCCTCTCCTTCTGCCTCCCAGGGCAGTGGAAGGATTGGAGAAGCCAGGCCATGGAAACGATTTTCCGGCTATGATAGGCCAAATTACAGCCCCAAGGTTCTTCAATCCTATTCCCCAGAATGGTGAATTTGTCCCTTTCTATGGTAAAAGGGACTTTACAGATGCAATTAATTAATAGTCTAGAGATGGAAGATTATCCTGGATTATCCGATGGGCTAAATGAAATCACAAAGGTTCATATCAGAGGGAGGCAGGAGGGTCAGAGTCAGAGAAGGAATGACAGGAACAGAGGTCAGAGTGACAGGCTTTGAAAACAGGGGAAAAAGAGCCACCATCCAAGGGGTACAGGCAGCCTCAAGAAGTTGGAAAGGGCAAGGTAATGGATGCCCCCCTAGAACCTCCAGTAAGGAATCAGTCTGGCGGCACCCAGCTTTTAACACACTGAGGTCCCCTTCGGTCTTCTGAACTACAAAATTGTAACTTAATAAATTTGTGTTGTGTTAAGCCAGAGTTTGTGGTAATTTGTTACAGCAGCAAGAAGAAACTGATACACCGGATCTCATACCCCACTCACTCGGGAGTGATTCCAGCTTGGACCCTGCACCCAGAAAATTTTACACAAGTGTCTCCTTTGGTCAGAAAAAAATGTGGCTGCCTGGAGGGGTGGGATAGGGAGGGTGGGAGGGAGGGAGACAAAGAGGGAAGAGATATGGGAACATATGTATATGTATAACTGATTCACTCTGTTATAAAGCAGAAACTAACACATCATTGTAAAGCAATTATACCCCAATAAAAAAGTTAAAAAAAAAAAAAAAAAAAGATTCCAACTGCTGTTCCCTGAGTTAGAAAACAGGCTTCAGATAATTCCATTCTACTTCCCGTGGAGACTTAAAAATAAAAATTTTTTCAAAGGAGCTGAAAGATATGTAATTACATTAAACAGCACCAGTGTCTTCCTACTGCCCCCAAATGAAATACATTTTCTTCTCCAAGGGTGATTCTAAGGTGTTTTCTGACAAAACCAGATCTGTTTGAATGGTGTCCGCTGCCTGTCACCAAGTAAGCTCCTCTGTCCGTGGATACCACGGCCCATCAGAGCCAGGCTGAAATAACAGTGCTGAGAAAAGGCACATTTCTGACCAAGCAGAGGCCCTGGCAGAGTTGGAGGGGTGGAGGCTTTGGGCAGGGAGATTTCCAAGAGCTATGAATATAACAAGTCAACTTTGTGGGCAGGGGGATATGGCCACAATTTATTAATAAGCCTAATGAAAATGCATGGGAGTTGGGGGAAGGCAGAGCCACAGAGACGCTGCCCCAATTCCCACACAATACAAAACAGAGTCGGTGGATGGTCCTGGACCAGGGTGGGCATCGGTCCTTCGCTGTGGAGTCTGCCCTCCTCCACCCTGGCCCACACAGAGATGGCCTGGGTCAGCAGAGCCCAGACAGTTCTGACTGCATCCTGCCACCCACCAACCCTGCCATGGAAGAGAGGCCAAAACAGGAGGACCAGAGACAGACCAGAGGACCAGAGCTTCTAGTCTCTGCCGGGAGCCAAGGAGAGTTGCTGCCCATCTCTGGGCCTCAGATTCCCCAGCCAGAGCCGGAGCTGGCTGGACTAGAGGACCCAGTCTGAGGGCCCCGGCCTCCTCATCCAGGTCCTCAGGCTCAAGTCTGGCTCCATCTTCAGCTTCACTCTCCCACTGCCTTCCCAGATGTGGCCCAGCTCCAGCCAGAGCATCTGCCAAATTCTAAAAAAAGAAGCTCCTTTCCCATTGCTCCCCCATCTCCCAGAGGTCTCCGTGAACTTGACCTCATTTCTTGATATTAGGGCCAATGGATCATTTAATCTTAACTCTCTCCTTCCCTGAGCTTAGCTCCCCTTTCTCTTTTCTTTTCAGATCTCTACCCTCCATCTTGGTTTAGGACCCCAAAGACAGCCCGGAGAAAAGGACTTGGATGCAGGTGGTTTACTTTGGAGGTGGTCCCAGGAAGCACAGGGAAGATATGGGGAAAGCCAGAGTGCTATGGGTTGAATTATGTCCCCCAAAACAATATGTTGAAGTTCTAATCCCTGGTATCTATCAATGTGACCTTATTTTGGAAATGGGGTATTTGTAATGAAGGGAAAAGGTCTTTACATGTAATTTAGTTGTAAGTTAAGAGGAGGACACACTGCAATAAGATGTGCCCTTAATCCCACATGACTGGAGTCCTTAGAAGGAGAAGAGATGCAGAGACACACACAGAAAGAAGAATACCATGGGAAGGCACAGACACACAGACGGAGGACAGCCACGTGAAGACAGAGGCAGAGATTACAATGATGCAGCTGCAAGCCAAGGAGCACCAAGCATTAGCAGCAGCCGCCAGAAACCAGAAAAGAAAGCTTGCCTGACACCTTGAATTTGGACTTCTGCCCACCAGAACAGTGAGAAAATAAGTTTTTGTTGTCCTAAGCCACCCAGTTTGTGATAGCTTGTTACAGTACCCATAGGAGACCAAATGTATATATAGCATATATATATAACACATATATATTTATATAATTCTTTTTGGCCACTCAGCATCTCTGTATGTCCCTTCCTGGCTTAGAAAATGGAAAGTGAGAGCCCAGCCTTTCTCCCCCTACCGGTTATCTCATGTGATGTTACAGACTTGTGAACCTGGCTATAAAGGTTTGTTGGTTTGTTTGTTTGTTTCTATTCCCCGTGCTCCAGCCCCCACCCACTCTTGAGGGTTTGGAGGTGGGTGTCTTTCCCAGCCCCCCAAACCCCTGCAGGCGTTCTTCACAGAGGCTACACCTGAGTTTTCTCTCAAGCACAAAGCCCCCAGAGACCGACCCTGGGAGCCTGTGGCTCTGCCCCCTTCTCTGGGAAGACTGTGGCTCCGCCCCCCATGGTTGTGGCTCCACCCCCCCATGGCTGTGGCTCCGCCCCCTCTCTGGGAAGACTGTGTCTCTGTCCCTCTCTCTGGGGTGGCTCTGGCTCTCCCGGGACAGAGAAGGGGCTCCCTGCCAGGCTGTGTGCTTATCTCAGAGGGCCTGGCAGCTGGCACCAAGTAGTACCCCAATGCTGTGCCCTCTTTTGAGGTGAAGACCACACGTGGGGGGCGCCCTCTAGTCTTTGGGGCCTCCCCCACCGACTGCCTTTCCTTTCTGAGCTTTTTCTCCCTGTGCTTCCTCCCCAGCACCACCCTCCTCCCTTTTCCTGAGTCTGATGAGTGTTCATGGCGGATGGCCCAAGGCCCAGCTCTGGCTCTGGGAGCTGAGAGCTCTGAGGAAATGGAGAAGGGGGGTGGGTAAGAAGATAGTGCTGGGGAGCACCCTACCTCTCCGGCTTCTTTCCTGAAGAGGCTGGAGACTCCCAGCCAGAGAAGGAGAACATCCTCGCCGGCAGACTGTGGGCCCGTCGCGGCCAGTGCTGAGTGGGCGTCGGGCAGGCGTGATGTTGGCCTGGTAGTTTCCCAGGCCTCTGCTTCTACACCTTTAAAGTGAACACAAGAATTATATGATAAATACAAATATATGATTTATTATCATAAGATTACATGATTATCATATAAGTACATATCACATACGTATATATTATGTATATATGATAGGGATTTGTTGTTGCCCAGTTGTGGGAGCTGATTAAACCGTCTCTGGGAAGCTGTCCCTTGTACATCTGGTGCCACAGTCTGAAGTCGGCCATCAAGAAGGGAAGGTGGATGTGCGGTGGGGAAGGTCAAGGAAAACAGAATGAGCAGAGCCCACAGGATGGACTAGAACAAGCTTGGATGATGGGGGTGTCCTGCACTCTGGTGCCATTCATCACAGAGCTAAACACAGCCCGGGCCCAGAAGCTGCGGAGGCTGAAGGAGGAGGGCTGGCAGCCCCTGCCAGCCAGGTGAGCCTGGAGGTGAGCAACGAAGTTCGCGAGCTGCCAGGGTGCCTTGTGCTCCAGAGTCTCCCGGATGGAAAGGAACACGGCTGGTACTTCGTTTCCGCCTTCAAAATCTCATGCAAAGCATCGCTGCGGCCCACACGAACCTGGAACTGTGCAGGGAAGGCAATTCTAGCTAACGCATCCATCCCACACAGATGTCCACTACCCCCGGAGACCTCAGGTCACCTGGGACACTGTGGCACTGCCCTAATGTAATGGACAAGACTGACCAGAAGTGGGCACAGGGACACTCTGCCCCAGGGTGGAGGCTAGCTCTCCAGGCTACATACCTGCTTTCCCCAACATAGGTTTTCTTTAGACACATAATGAACCTACCCCAAGCCTAGAACGATATTAGGGCTACATTGAGCCCCCCAACAGTTCTCCCCAACTTGTAATCTTGGGCATCTGGGATTGGGAACCTGGTGTCCAGCCTCCTCCCAGAGGTCCCTGTCTCCCTATATGCCTCCTCTCCGGGAGGCTCAAGATTCGTGCCCCAGTGAACATTGTGGTACATGACTCTTTTTGAATTATGGTTTTCTCAGGGTATATGCCCAGTAGTGGGATTGCTGGGTCGTATGGTAGTTCTATTTGTAGTTTTTTAAGGAACCTCCATACTGTTCTCCGTAGTGGCTGTTATCAATTTACATTCCCACCAACAGTGCAAGAGGGTTCCCTTTTCTCCACACCCTCTCCAGCATTTACTGTTTGTAGATTTTTTGATGATGGTCATTCTGACCGGTGTAAGATGATATCTCATGGTAGTTTTGATTTGCATTTCTCTAATGTTCATTGCAGCTCTATTTACAATAGTCAGGACATGGAAGCAACCTAAGTGTTCATCATCGATGAATGGATAAAGAAGATGTGGCACATATATACAACGGAATATTACTCAGCCATAAAAAGAAACGAAATTGAGATATTTGTAGTGAGGTGGATGGACCTAGAGTCTGTCATACAGGGTGAAGTAAGTCAGAAAAAGAAAAACAAATACCGTATGCTAACACATATATATGGAATCTAAGAAAAAAAAAATGTCATGAAGAACCCAGGGGTAAGACGGGAATAAAGACACAGACCTACTAGAGAATGGACTTGCGGATATGGGGAGGGGGAAGGGTAAGCTGTGACAAAGTGAGAAAGCGGCATGGACATATATACACTACCAAACGTAAACTAGATAGCTAGTGGGAAGCAGCCGCATAGCACAGGGAGATCAGCTCGGTGCTTTGTGACCGCCTGGAGGGGTGGGATAGGGAGGGTGGGAGGGAGGGAGACACAAGAGGGAAGAGATATGGGAACATATGTATATGTATAACTGATTCACTTTGTTATAAAGCAGAAACTAACACACCATTGTAAAGCAATTATACTCCAGTAAAGATGTTAAAAAATTAAAAAAAGATTCATGCCCCAGCTGGGTGCCAGCCTGCTCTACATCTGCATAACTAAGGGAGACCATGGATGGGACTCTTCAGGTAAACACAGCAAATGAACTTCTGCCTTCCCAGATACGGTGTTGCAATTTTGGAAAGAAGAGTTATGCAAGTGTATAGACAGAAAACCTGTAAGGAAAGGTGCTAACCCGTCATCAGGAGCTCTCTCTGAGAGGTGGGAGTATGGATGATTCTTCCGCCCTCCTGGGGTGTTTTTTCTTTTTTCCTATATTTTTCAATGAGCATATATGACCTTTATAATAAAAAAGAACAAATATAACGTAGTCAGGTTTTCCCTCCTTCGTCCACTCAGAGGAGATCCACTTACTTAACAGGTGAAACCGCCAGGGAGAGCTCGGGGCAGAGCTGAGCAGCAAGCATGCATGCCGCCTGCCTGGCATCGCAGAAACATTCCATGGCCAAGCAAGGCCACTTAGCCTTTCAGACACCGATGGCGTAACTGAAGCATGAAACTAACCAGGTTTAGTCATCCATCTCTGGTCTCCTCGACAGTTTGCCAACTGTCAGCAGAAATCACAGGGTAGGAAGCTGGCGGCGGACCCGTATCCTAACGCAGGCGAGATTTGCCAAGGGGCAAGGAGAGAGGGACTTGCCCCCTTTAAGTATCAAACATCCCAGGTGCTGTGTGTGTAATCAGCTCCCTGGCAACTCCAAGGGTGGTAGGAGTCCTAGCCCAACACAAAGACTGTCTCAAAGGAAAGAAAGCTGATGAGAAAGCCTTGCAGAAAGCGTCGGGCTCTCCCAAGGAGCCAGATACTCAGTCAAAAGCATCACTGGTTCGATGTAGCTTCTCTCCCGGTCCCTTCAATTCCAAATCACCACCTGGGAGAGCAGTGCTGGACCACCTCACTTCATGGATACGGAGCCACATGGGATACGTGCACCCGACGGTCGGGGACCATACTTGGTTTCCTATAGCTCAGAGCGCGTGCTCAACTCTAAGGGCCAGAGAAGCAGCCGGTACCCAGGAAGCCTGATGATTTAGCATCTTGATTGGTACTCTTGATATATGTGTTCACATCTATTTGCTGAGTGCAGGGAAGGAACCAACACTTCGTACACTGTGTGCAAAATAGAGACGTCATTGCATGTGACTTTCCAACCGAGACACTGCCTTGGAGGCAGCTGAAAGGCTGCTCACTTCTCTCTAACTCCCAAACCCAAGTTTACATTTTGCCAGTTAGGTTTATTTTCTGGGACACTGTTGTGCCCTCTAGATGCGTGGCCTGGGCAGTTGTCAGCTGGTGTGCCCTTTAATCAGCTCTGCCTGCTCTGTGGCCAAGAGGAAGCACCCACATCCCACCAGCAAGCCTATTGGCCTGACCCCCTTTCCCTCACCAAGCACACTCCTGCCCAGGCTCCAGGGCCCCATTTAAATGCCACCTTCTCCATGCACCTGCCCCGGTGCCCCAGCTGCTCCAGTCTCCTCCTGACATCACAGCTCCTCCAGGCACCTGCCCTGATGCTGCAACTCCTCTGCTGACATCACAGCTCCTCTATGCGCCTTCCTCTATGCTCCTTCCCTCTATGCTCCTCTATGCCCCAGCTGCTCCAGTCTCCTCTGATGCCCCAGCTGCTCTTCCATCCTGACTTGCATGAGTTTTTTATTTTTATTTTTTGGCCACGCCATGCAGCATGCGGGATCCTAGTTCCCCGACCAGGGATAGAACCTGTGCCCCCCTGCATTGGAAGCACGGAGTCCCAACCACTGGACCACCAGGGAAGTCCCCTGACTTGTGTGAATTTTATTGTTTTGGCCTCTCCCTCCCCATGACCGTGAGATGCCATCTGTCTTCTCTTAGTCCTTGCCCGCTAGCCCCTGGCACTGTTCCTGGCACTGTAAGCACCCTACAAACTCTGGTTGAAAGTGGAATTGTTGATCAATTTCTTAAATTAGTCCAACTCAAGCTTTTCTTGGCAGTTGTCCGTAAATTGATTCAAGGTGCCCAGCTGGGGCGGCAGCAGGTGTGCAGAGGAAATCAAGGGATCCAGCCTCTTCCCTTCCTCTAAAAACCTTCCAGACTCTGATTCTTCTGTTCTTCCTTCACACGTGTACATGCTCGGGGGAGCAGACTTCCGAGCCTGGATAAACATGCATTTGCTTGTGAACATCCATGTTGTAAGCACAATAAATCACTAGAAACGAGAGACGCCTCTCGTGGTGGAGGGCAGGAACTGCTTTCTCAAGCACTATTGGAAAGTCAGCGACACCCATAACGCCACCCGTCAGAGCCAACAGGGAAATCAAAGCTCTTTCTACTGAGGATCCTGTTTAATTGATGCAGTGAATTCATTAGGGATTAGGGCTGTGATGAATGCAGATTGGAGAGACCTAAAAATACTGCGGGTCACACGGCCAGCGGTGTCAGAGCAGGACAGGCACCCAAGGGTGAAGATCAGCCCCACCTGAGATCAGAACTGCAGGCAGCAACACATGCCCCACCCTCCCAGCAACCCCCAAGCCTGTCACTCTCTCTGTGTCCTTCAAAGAACCAGAAGCCTAATCCGCTGTCTACTCCTGCTGGGCACCTCTAAGCAGAGCAGATAAACGGTGCACAGCTAAGGGGAGCGTCCCGGCCTCTGGGAGGTGCTTTCTGTGGTACCCGGCTCAGCATCCCCTGCTGCGCTCACAGTAGGTACTCAATAAAGTCTGCCGAATTATGGATTCTAAACTCCCAGTGCTGGCAGTGGGTCAGCAACAGAACACATAATCACAACCGCATGGTCTGATTCAGTCCCAGGAAAAGAAATGTGTCAGCAGCTGTCGGGCATGAAATCATTCATTATTCAGTGGGTGGACGATGCTCCTCTGCATCTCATCACTGACCAAAACTTCTGGGTCTGATCATCGAAACTTTGTTCCAAGGGATCTCAACCCAGCCGCAGCATCAGAGGCACCTGGAAGTCTGTTACAAAGATGCATGCGGTGGGCCCACCCAGACCGGGTACGGGTGCTGTAAAGGCTCCTCCCATGTGTCTAGAGAAGCCTCCAAAGACAGAGGACCACTGGGTTCGCAGAAGGGCTGTGGGGTGGGGGTGAGGGGACACTCCCCCAGCTGCCACTGGAATCTTCTGGAGTTGATGCTGGGCACTTCATAGAATCATTTTTCAGAATCTCAGCTTCCTCATCTCTAAAACAGATGTAATAAAACCCTGTGCCCCTCTAACCACATAGGCCCACCAAGGTACAGGGACCCACTCTGCTGACCTTACAAAGCAGCTAGAATATTATTTATGTTAACAAGCATGGCTTTGCTCCATGACACTCAGATTCGAGAAACATCTCATTTGATAATTTTTCTACATAAAATTAAACCTAGATAGGGCCCGTGACAAACCCAGACCTGGCCACCTAGCCTGCCCAGCCCAGGGCAGACTTGGCTGAGTGCCACAGTCCCGACTCAGGTACGTCCCATGAACAGCTGAGTTAGCTGGACGCTGTAATCCCAGCCCACACCTCGGGCACGCAGCAAGCCCCCTCTAGTCAGCCCGTGGTATCGCTGGCCATCACCCTGCGACCCCACAATCCTGATAAGGGACAGACACGGTTCAAGGTGTTTGGGCTTTGGAAAACCTACCTTACTTTGCCTCTCCCAAACCTCAGCCCCCAGCACCTGGTGTCTGGGCTAGATTGCTCCCCACTTGACAGTAAAACATTGCCACTCAGCATTCAAACTCAGGAGGGCTGGGGTTTTTTCCAACACCTCACTCACCAGGGTTGAAGAGACCCCCAAAATTAGTAGCACTGGGCCCTCCTTCTGCCCCCCAAAGACTCAGCTGTGCATGAACCCAGGGCCACAGCAGAGAGGCCCTGTCCTTGGTCCGCTGTGGACCACTCACCCCCGCTGTACCTTTGCTACATTGACCATGAGCTTGGCCACGGGGCCTATAGCTGCTGCTCCTGGTATCCAGCCCCCTGCCCACCGCCAACATCCATGCAGCCACTCTCCCATCTGGGGGGGCATCAGGGCACCAGTATCTGTCAATCCCAGAAACCAAACCCCAGCCCTTCCCCCAAAGCACGCAAGGCCTCCCTCCCCAATGCCCACAAAGCCTCCCCCTCCGTAGACCCAGAGAAAGGCTGACGGGGCCTGTCTTTAGGGTGGCCCTGGAAATACAAAGAAACTGTTCATCTGCCTCCTGGCCCAAGGAAGCCAACTCGGAACACAGAGCCAAAAAGAGGGGCCGACAGAGCAGAAATCAACCTTTTCATTATTTACAGTCTCCCGTAGCAGTAAGATCAAGTCCAGCTTTATATCTCAGCAAAGCCACTGGCCATATCAGCACCCGTGTCAGCCAGATAAAGCACAGCTCACATTTTAAGCTTGGGCCAGCAGGAGCGGGGATGGGGAGAGGATGCCTTGAGTTGATGCACCACTTAAAAACTTCACTCTCGCTTTTTCTTGTGTGTTTACTTCGTCCAGACTTCCACTTCTATGGTGGACACCCACCCATGGGTCACACCCTTGTCTAAATCCCCGAGTACAGACAGAACCTGTAATTTGCTTCTGGTCAGTAGAATAGCCACAGGTATGGGCTAGTCACTCAGCTGATGCACCTGATTACATCACATTGTATGAGACGCCGTCTTAGCAGACTGGAGAGGGATACCCTCCTCTGGCCTTGAGGAAGTGAGCCGCCAGACTGTGTGAGGGGCTGTGTGGGTGCTGCGTGGCAAGGTACTGCAGGCCTCCAGGAGCCAAGAGCAGCCCCCGGCCCACTGTCGGCAAGAAAGCAAGACCTCAGTCCTACAACCGGCAGGAGCTGAATTCTGCCAACAACCCCATTTTCTTGGAGGAGGCCCCCCCACTCCCAGGTCTCGAAAGGAACACAGCCCAGGTGACACCTGATCCACAGCCTGGGATACCCTGAGCAGAGGACCCAGCTAAGCCCTCCCAGACTCCAGACCCACAGAAATTGTGAGATAATCAATGCATGTGTTTTAATCTGCTAATTTTGTGGTAATTTGTTACTTGGCAATAGAAAACAAATTCAATTCTTTCCTATTTTGCCATGTTGAGTGGAATATGTCAGGTAGCACATGAGGGTCTGGGTGTAAAAGGGAGCAGCCACAAACCAGGACCCTTTGCTCTGATTCCCAACTCCAGAAAGTTGAAAGTTCAAAGATCTGGGTTCAAGTTCAGCTCCTGCTGCTAACCTGTTGTGTGTCCTTGAGCAAGTGTCAGCTGCCTGGTGCTCTTTAGGGTCTTCTGGCTCTGAAACCTGGAGTCTCTAGTTTCAAGAGTAAGATCTTAGGGTTAAGGAGGTCACAGTTACTTCCAGATTCTCTCATCTTCAATTCCATCCACCCACAGAGGCTTCATTCAAAACCAGAGCACAGGGACTTCCCTGGTGGTCCAGTGGGTAAGACTCCACGGTCCCAATGCAGGAGGCACGGGTTCGATCCCTGATCAGGGAACTAGATCCCGCATGCCACAACTAAGAAGCCCGCATGCCGCAACTAAAGATCCCGAGTGCCACAACTAAGACCCGGCGCAGCCAAAATAAATAAATAAATATTTTAAAAAAGAAAGAAAGAAACCAGAGGAGAGGGTAGGGGGACAAATGCGGAAGTCAGCTTCCCCAAAGACTCGGACACCTAGGGAGCTTTCCTGGGCTCCATCCAGCCTCCCAGCCCCCACTCAAGTTCCCTCTCCTGCCTCAAGCTGGAATGGAAAACCTATCAGGCCTCAAGAGATGGCCTAAGAAACAGCAACCCGTTTTTCAATCCAAATTGTGAAATGCTCTGGGAACAATCTGCTAGCTAAGCAAACCTTTCCCATTTCTTTTCCTGTCTGAGCGCATTGTTCTGAGCCTGGAGAGAGGACAATGGAAATCACAGCTCTCCTTCACTCCCATCAAGGAATAATTCACACAGGAATTCACTGAGCCCGTGGCTTCTGGGCAGGGGTCTGCCCAGGAGGATGAGAAGCCTATGGCAGGGACGTCCCCAAGACTCCCTGGCTGACCCCGTCAGCAACGCGGCAGGGAGGGGTGGAGGCTTGGGGTGCAGCTGTGCAGTCAGGGAGCACCAAAGACCAAGTGCTACCAGGGCCGCCCCAGCTATCTGAGCCAGGAGTCCCATCCTCGGTCCATCCATCGCTGCCCCACACCCGGCCACTGAGCCACCCATGCCACGGACCCGAGTGGATGGCAGGGAGTCACCCAGGACTCCTCGGCCCTGTTTGATCCACTCATACTCTACCTCTGGCGGGACTACCATGCCCCTGCTCACACCCCGCTCAGTCCCGCCCCTGGGATCCATTAACCGTACTCCTAACAAGCCCTGAACAAGTGCCCTTGGCATAGAGGGTGGGCACAAAGCCAGGTGACCCCGAATGACCCACCAGAGGCCCACCAAGAGTCATTCAGGCCATTTTTAAGCAAACAGGTTGGTGCTGTGACAGGAACAGCAGCATCTCCAGGAGGGTCGAGAGATGACTCTCGGCTGACACCACTGCCACCTGGGACAACAGAAGTGGGCATGGGTGCGTGGGTGGGCATCCCCCAAGAGAGGTGGGCCCCTTTCCCAGGAAGCCCAGGACCCTCCCTGGGCCTGTCTTCATGCTGTCCATCAGCACTTGCAGGGGATTCTCCCTTACCTCCCCTATCCAGAGCCCTGGGTGGTCCTGAAGTGCATCCCAAGTGCAGTGAGGCCACATGGAGTGGTAACCAAGAGGTTATCGGGACTGTGGCTCCCGCCCCCGACCAGGCTGCACCCTGAAGTCAACATCACGTGCCCAGGCTCCATCCACCCCTAGAAGGCAGAATCATAGGGAAAGGCCCAGCCCCAGCACAGTGTGACCTTGGGCAAGTCGTTATGCTCCTGGAGCCTCAGTTTTCTCATCTGCGGAGTGGGGATAATACAGCACCATTCTGCTGAGATGAAATGACAGAATCTGGTGCTTCCCAACCTCTCTCGACAGAGCACACGGAGAACGTGGAAATACTCGCACAGCCCACTGAGTAAAGGAACAAGGCTGCTTGCAGGATTCCTCCTGACCCTGAGCCTCACCAGCCACCCCAGAGCTGAAAGAGCCCCCACCTCACAGACAGCGGGATGCTGAGGGGCAGTGTGCCGAAGGCCTGATCCCCAACAAGCACCAGACAGGGATCTGCTGTGTGTAAGCCCCCCACCCAGTGCAGGATTTTCTTGTCTCACCAGGGCGGTCTGGGACAGGGCTGGCACATCACCATTTTTTAACCAGCGCCTTGCACAGTTCTGCAGCAGCGGGTGTGCAGGGCCAGGTTTGGACTTTCCGTTCTAGCTGATCAGAGCCAGCAGGCTCTTCCCCAATGGGGTCACTCACTCCCCCACCCATCCCACCCTTTCCAGCAGCCCACCCACTGCTAGGGTCCTCCCCACCTAATTAGCAGGCAAATTCCATTCTGGGAGAACTGAATGGGTCCCTTCTGCTCCCCGGGCATCCCTCACAGTGTCCCTTTGTGGCCGGCCATCCTCCTGACCAGGCCAAACTGGGTCCTCAGCTGTTCACTCTCCATGCAATTTTGATTCCGCCTCCTGGCTCCCACCGTCAAAGCCGTGACGGGGCAGTGTGTGGCCTCCCGCGGGGCCGCAGTGTCCTCTGGGAAAGCAGCTGCCCACGGGAGATGCCTGGTGCCACACACGGACCTTGGATTGGCTGTCTGCAGGGCCGTCAGGAGCCACGACTCCACGCTCTGGAGTTGAAAAGCGCAAACAGCCCAGGCCTGGGAGACGGAGTTCCGACCAGCGGGGCCAGGCACAGCTCCTGCTGCCGAGCGCTCCCCACCGCCCCCTCTGCAACCCAGGGATGCAGAGTCCCCCTCCTTGAGGCAGCCCAAAGAAGGCTCCACTGAGGCGCACATCCCTCCATACGGGGCACAGTCCCTCCCCACCTCAGCAGAGAGCCCTGGTTATAATAAAGGGCAAGCTGGCAGAGCCCCTCCAGAGAGGGCCAGGCTGCGGTGGGGTGGGGCCGGGATGGGCCCCAAGCATCAGGAACAGGCAGGGGCATGGGAGCCAGAGGAGGGAGCTACCATCCCCAGCCCTGGCCTCTAGAAGTGGCTGAACCCAGACCCACCTGAGCTCCGCTTACCAAACCAGCCCCAGTCTCTCAGGCTGGAGAACTCAGGGCCACTGTGGTCATGAGGGCGGGGTCTGGAGTTTCAGTTACTTCCACAGCATGGATGGGGCTGTCTGGGCACCAGACTCTATGGGGGTGAAGCCTCACCCCCCCAACCTGAAGACTCTACAAGCTGTCTGGCGTCCCTCAGACTCGGCCTGTGAACTACCAACTTTGCAGGGTTGCTATGGGGATTAATGAACTAAAGCATGAACTGGTCCTCAACTGGGAAGGAAGGATATGATGGCTATCACTATTCACTCATCAAGTTAAGACCCGTGGGAAGAGGCAGGCACCAGGCAAGCGAACCCAGGTCAGACCCCAGGCCTTGCACAAGTGAACTCAGGGTTAGGACCCGACCCCCAGGGCTGTCCAAGTCCAGGGGTGTCCTCACCTCCTGGGAGCAATGACACCTCCTAAGTGAAATATCAATTCAGGGTCCGGCCCAATGTTCCCCACGGAAACCACTGAAATCCCTCACTCTCTACAGAGCCTTGCAGGTTAATGAGTCTGGGGTGGGTACCGCCCACAGCCCACTACCCTGGCACCTCCCTTCCCAGTGCTGGGGGCCGATGAGGTCCACAAACAGACCCCAGGAGAAGTGTTCCCAGGGGGGTTCCTTGCGCCACCCAGACCTATAGCAACCACCTGTCAGAGCAGAGCCCTGGGCACCCGGACGTTTATGAGGTCTCAGGTAACGCCAGCACCCTCTGGAGTTTGCGAACTCCCAGAGGACAAGGTCAGGGGGCAGAGGAGGAGACAGCAGGACCAAGGACCCAACACTGCCCCACCAGCACCCTGCTCCCGATTCCTAGTTGAGGACACCGAGGCTGCAGAGGCTGTAGAACCGGACGAAGGACGCAGGAGCAAAAGGAGGGGCAGTCGGGGTGGGCCACTCCCTCCCACCTCCCGCCAAGGAAGACTTCAGTTGAGTCCAGCTCTGGGCCCAGGCACTGGCCTTGCCCCTGGCACTCACACAACCCAGGGCTGCCAGACCTCGCTGGCGGGAAGGACTGTCAGTATCTCAGTGCCCAGGTGCCAGTGTCATCTAGCCACAGCCAGGTGAGCACCGGGCCCCACATGCTCACACTCGTTGCACAACTCCCCTCCCCCAACCAGGGCGACTACTACTAACCCCACCTCCTCTCCCCCCTCCTCCTCCTTCCACTCCTCTCCCCGCCCTCCAGTCCACAGTCCCAGTCCTTGCAGGACCTCAAGCTGCAAAACCCTCGGAGGCCACGGCAGCCGTCCAAGGAGCTTCCAAGAGGCCCTTCCCACGGGGTCACAGCGCCCCCTGCCCCCTGCCGGGTGGACTCACAGGCGACCATCACTTGTCAGGTTGGCCACGAGGCTCTTTAAAACTCACCATCCCGGAGCGGTGGTTGATTCTCCCGCTGCCCTGCACAGTGAACTGAAAGGGGCTCCAGAGGGGGGCAGCGGACGGCGCCTGGGCTCTCAGAGGGTGCAAGCGATACACAGACCCCCTTGTAGGCGACAGAGGTCGAACCGGGGCCCCACGCAGCAGCGCCCGTCTCTGCGGGGAGTGGCCGTGGGAGATCTGTGTCTACAGTTCCGATTTTCCTACCAGGAGCCCATTTAATAATGAAACAACTTTTGCAAAAGTACACTGCATTCGGCGCGCGGTTGCGAGGCTCGGGACCAGGCCCCGCCCCGCCCCGCCCCGCCTCGGCCGTCAGCGCC
>NW_006796565.1:1179577-1185436 GCF_000442215.2 Lipotes vexillifer | reverse complement strand
CCCGCCTCGGCCGTCAGCGCCGCCCCCCCCCGCCCCTGCGCACGCGCGGCGCTCCGCTCGTGCGGGACCAAAGCTTTTCGGACAGCGCCCCCTGCCGTCCTGAGGCGTCCTGCTCCTGCGAGCGGCTGCCGCCAAACCCGACTCCTAGTTACTCCCGGTTATGCTGAGTTGCCCTGGAGGGGCTCGATCTTGGAGGCGAGGGGACGGCTCTTTCCTCCACCCAGAGCCTGAAGCCCCTTGTCCGCGACCGAGGAACTGACTTTGGGGGAAACTAAGTCACTAGAGGATATAGGGAATGCACAAAACTACGTGGCTGTCTTGGGCCGTCCCCGTTTGAAATCTAATTCCTGGGGTCACAGACCCCGGCTCCACTGTGGGTTCACGAGGCATGCTGAGGGACCACCTGAATCGTGTGCTCAATGGCTGGGGGTTCAGGCCAGCAGGATCAGTCCCAGGGCCCACCTCCAGACACCAACTCAGCCAGGACCACTCTTTAAGAAATATTGCCTTAATTTGACCCCCTCATTTCATAAAGGACAGACAGGCAGTGACTTGCCTAAGATCACACAGCTCCTCAGAGGCAAGTGCAAAACGAAAGCTCTGGCAGCATGTCTACCACCCCACCTCCATCCCACAGTTAGAGAATCCAGGAGGCTGTCACCAGGTTCAGTCCCAGCTCTGCTACCACTGCTGTGTGCACTGTAGCAAGTCCCTTCCCCTCTCCAAGTCTCCCAGGTCTGTGTTCTAGCATGAAATGATGGGCAGTGGCCGTCCCCTCCATGATTCTAGAATTCCTGGAGCAGAGGCAGACCCTCACCCAGGTTTGAGCTCCTAGGGTCACCATGTGAGGTCCTGCAGCTTTGTGTGCTCTTTGCGTATGTATTTTTAAATTACTCCCAGGAGTAATTACTTCCAGATCATTAATAAGTACATGGCTCCACCCTCGGGAACCACTAAATTTAAGTGCTTTGTGACAAAAAGGAAGGCAGAAGAAATTGAGGACTGGCAGAACTTAGTAGCATCCTCCACTTTCTATCTCAGAGAGGAATATGCACCCCGATGGCCTGGGGGGAAGGCCACCAAGATCAGAAGGAGCGCAGGCCCGCCACGGCCCGTGTATGCAGGAGCCAGAGTCATAAACAGTCCAGTGGAACAGGATGCTTTGAGCCAGGTTCTGCCTTACTCCCATTTATCTTTAGCTACCATCTGCTCTGCACTTAAGTACTGTGATACAAATTATAAAAACCGTATTAGCTCAGATATTTCATTAACGACTTGAGGGACTGGACCAATGCATCGAGGGAGAAATCTCATTTCCAAGGCAATCAAAATAAAGGCTGGGGAGCTAATAAACTCCTCTAAGCTATTACACATGCAGGGAACAGTAGAGTAAGTCTGAAGTAGATTTTAAAGAGTTTTTCCTAAAAGGACTAAGCTTCTTTTGTGTATCTATTATTCACTTGAACAGCTCCTGCTTGTACTTTTCAGAATCCATCCCCCAAGTTAGAAACAAATTGAAATGCTTTTACACACACCTAGGGTCCCTCAGCCATGCTCCTGAGCCAAGTGGTGGAGCTGTCCCCTGTGCCCCCAGCCGCTGGAGCACCTGGACTACCTCTTGCCTCCCTGCAGAAGCCTGGTCCAGCCCACCCAGGGCTCCAGGGCTCCACCGCTTACTATTCCAACGACCCAAGACAAGTTTGTCTCTCTAAGCCTTGGTTTCCTCGTCCGTAAAATAATGGGGATATTAGTACCTGTGATGAAACCTAACACATTTGGAATAGCACCCAGCACATACTGTTTAATGCTATTTCTTGGAACCACTGCCTCTCCTCTGGGATAGTACATAATATTTTTCAAATAAATGTACTCGTAATAGGGAAGAACAAATCTGACCCCATGCTGGATCTATTTCTTTTTTTTTTTTCTTTTTTTTTTTTTTTGTGGCTGCCGGGAGGGGCGGGATAGGGAGGGTGGGAGGGAGGGAGACAAAGAGGGAAGAGACACGGGAACATACACACATATATATACAACTGATCCACTCTGCCACAAAGCAGAAACCAACACACCACTGTAAAGCAACTACACCCCAACAAAGATGTCAAAAAAAAAAGATTTACCCTCTGAGAAATTTTGAAGTGTATAATATGTATTGTTAACTATAGGCTCTATAGTGTGCAGTGAATCTCTAGTACTTATTCACATAATTGAAACTTTGTATCCTTTAACTAATGCTTCCCCATTCACCCCTACCTGTAGCTCCTGGGAACAATTATTCTACTCTCTGCTTCAGAGTTGACTATTTTAGATTCCTAATCTAAGCAGTATAAAGTAGCACTTGTCCTTCTGTTTCTGGCTTATTTCATTTAGCATAATGTCCTCCAAGATTATCCACATTGTTGTGAATGACAGGATTTCCTTCTTTGTTAAAGCTGATTAATATTCTATCATATGCACATACTCTCTTTTCTTTATACATTCATCCACATATAGGCACTTAGATTGTTTCCATATCTTGGCTATTGTGAATAATGATGAAATGATCAAGGGAGCTCATATATCTCTTCAAAATCCTGGTTTCAGTTCCTTTGGATATATAACCAAAAGTGAGATTCCTATATTAGATGGTAATTCCAATGCATGCACAGAGAATAACTTTCCATTTATTAGTGTCTACTTGAATTTCTTTCACCAGATAGTTTGCTTTTAGTGTATAGAAATGCAGTTGGATTTTCTATATTGATTTTGTATAATACAACTTTACTGAATTTGTTTATTCTAGCAGTATTTTTTGGTGGAATTCTTTAGGGTTTTCTGTATATAAGATCATGCCACGTGCCAACAGAAATAATTTTACATCTTTCCAATTTGGATATTTTTATTTCTTTTTGTCATCTAATTGCTCTGGCTAGTTATTCCAGTACTATGTTGAATAGAAGTGGTGAGAATGGGTATAATTCTATGGGTCTAGATCTTAAAGGAAAAGCCTTCAGTTTCTCACCATTGAGTATAATTTAGCTGTAAGCTTATTATAAATGGCCTTTATTTTGTTGCGATAAGTTCCTCCTATACCTAATTTGCATTCTATTGCTTTTGCTACAAGTGAAGAATGTTACCTACATCCTGAGATAGACAGGATAGCTCACTGTCAAGGCTCTGACCTTTAAAAGTATATAACGCTTTCAATCACATAGAGATAAAAAGTTGCAGAATGGAGAATAACGTTTTTCTTGTTAGAGGTTTACAGGAACATCGTGACCTGACCTACATGGACAGCTGCAAGAACAAAGGATTCTGACACCAAGAAGTTTGCAGCAACCAGCCACGCCCCCTCCCCTTCTAGTATAAAAGAAGCCTGAACTCTAGCTTCTTTTATACTGAAAGGGAAGTGGGTGTGGTGAGATGCTTCTTTGGGACACTAGTCCACAATCTTCTCTGTCTTCTGGCTTTCCAAATAAAGTCACTATTCCTTGCCCCATCAATTTCTCTCTACATTTATTGGCCTGTTGTGCAGCGAGCAACACGAGCTTGGACTCGGTAACATACTGACTAAAAAGCCCCATGAGGTCAAGGACTATGTCTGTCTCTTTCACCAGTAGACCCTAGTGCAAGCCCAGTGCACGGAATGGTAGGTTTAGTGAATGACAAACTGCTTTACAGTCAATATCCACTCGTGCGTCCACATTCAATATCCACTTTGCAAAGGCTGCACACTAGACTCCCCTAGGGAGCACTTAATATACTGAGATTCCGATGGAATTTATTTGAGGTGAGGCCTGGACATTGATATTAATTTTTAAGTGCTCCAGGTGACCCTGATAGGCAGCCAGTGTTGAGAAACAGATCTAAACCTACAAGTGGTTCCCACGTGGTGTGTCCCCTTCCTGTCAGGAGGAAGCCGGGATCTTTAAATTCCTAGTGCCTGAAACACACTGTAATTTCACCTTTGTAATTCCTCCACATGTATTATCCTGGGTAAATCAGACATCTTGTGCTAACCTCAGTTTTCTTAGGTGTGCAATGATTCATTTAGATGAGGTGTCCGAGATGGTCAGAATCCAAAGAACAAGTCATCATTGGAGTTTGTCATGGGCTGAATTATGTCGCCCTCCCACACTCTTACAGTGAAGAACGAACCCTCCAGAACCTCAGGATGTGACTGCATTTGGAGATCAGGTCTTTAAATTGACAATGAAGCTAAAATGAGGTCGTTAGGGTGGGCCCTAATCCAATATGACTGGTGTCCTTATAAGAGGTTAGGACACAGACACACAGATCATGTGAGAGGTCTCAGAAGAAACCAACTCTGCAGTTGCCTTGATCTCAGAATTCTAGCCTCCAGAATTGTGAGAAGATAAACTTCTTTCTGTCATTAAAGACACCCAGTCTGTGGTGCTCTGTTATGGCAGCCCTAGCAAATCAACACAGGGTTTGTGTGTATACACAAAATAGCTCCTGGATTATCCTTCTTTGGATGACTCTAACCCGGGGCCTGTATCTGGGCATCCTGTTCTCACTGGGGTCCTCTACTTTGGGCCAGTCTTCTCCTTCAGGGCCCAGCCAGTCCCCTCTCCCCTCCTCTGGCTGTCACCCTTCCAGAGGTCCTCCCCCCACCTGAATTTGTGTGCTGGGGCCCCCTGCTAATGATCATATGCCATAAGGTAGCATCTGTACCACAAAGGTGAGCATCTCATTCACTGATCTAGAGCTCTGCCAGGTGCTGTGCCAGGGCTTTGCCTACACCATCTTAGTCCTCAGACCTCTCCTGAAAGGTTGGTATTATCCCACCTCCTCAAATGAGGAGTGAGGCTCTAAGATGTGGAAATACCTCTGACATTCCACACCAGGTCCAATTCCAAAGCCTCTACCTCCTCCCTGCCTCCCCACCACCCAGGCTCCCCTGCTTCATCCCCAGGGGTACTCAGAAGAGTGGGGGCTTCCTGCCTTGTTCGCTGTCCACACACCCACAGCCCCACACATGGCTGGCAAACCAGTAAGCATGGGCTTCCCTGGTGGTGCTGTGGTTAAGAATCCGCCTGCCAATGCAGGCGACACAGGTTCCAGCCCTGCTCCAGGAAGATCCCACATGCCACGGAACAACTAAGCCCCAGCACCACAACTACTGAGCCTGTGTTCTAGAGCCCGTGTGCCACACCTACTGAAGCCCACGCGCCTAGAGCCTGTGCTCCGCAACAAGAGAAGCCACCGCAATGAGAAGCCTGCGCACCACAAGGAAGAGTAGCCCCCACTCGCCGCAACTAGAGAAAGACCCCACGCAGCCACAAAGACCCAACACAGCCAAAAATAAATAAGTAAAATAAATAAATTGGAAAAAAACAAACCAACAGTAAGCATACACTGGGTGAGCAGCTGTGCAGCTGGTGGGCTTTCCTAACTCATGTGGGATCATCCCGTTTCCCCACTTCACTCCCTCCCCTCAGGGATCCCATTGCTGACCAATTAAAGCCCCAGCTGCTTGCCCAGGATTCCACACTCACCAACACCCTCAGCCACCTTATTGCACCCCAGGTTCTAACTATGCTTTCCTACAGGGCCTTCCTCAAACCATTAAGGCCCTCAAAGAATTTAGCAGGAAGCTTGTTGATTTGTTAAATTCACCTGCCTTGAGGCTTTCTCTGATGGGTGAGAATTGCTGAATGCAAATTAAACTTACCTCCTGGGGCTTCCCTGGTGGTGCAGTGGTTGAGAGTCCGCCTGCCGATGCAGGGGACATGGGTTCGTGTCCTGGACCGGGAAGATCCCACATGCCGCGGAGCGGCTAGGCCCATGAGCCATGGCTGCTGAGCCTGCGCGTCCGGAGCCTGTGCTCCGCAACGGGAGAGGCCACAACAGTGAGAG
>NW_006796565.1:1167893-1179548 GCF_000442215.2 Lipotes vexillifer | reverse complement strand
CCGAAAAAAAAAAAAAAAAAAAAAAAAAAAAAACTTACTCCTGATAATGATGTTGTGCCTTAAGGCAGCATCAGCACCTACACCTACTGGGAGCTTACAGGAGGCGGAATCTCCCATCACCCACACACAATGAATCAGAATCTGCATTTAGGTGAGATTCCTAAGACAGGTTCTCAGCCCTGAGTGCACACCAGAATCACCTGGGGAGCTTAGTTACTGATGCCTGGTGACACCCCAGAGATTCCGGTCTGGAGTAAGGCCTGAGAAAGCCCTGGTGATTCTAATGTGCACTGGGAACCCCTGTCCCGCAGTCCCAACCAGCGGTGAGTACTGGCAGCCTGTGGTGTTTGATAAGGGACCTCACATTCAGGGGCCCGGCAGGCCTAAGCCAGAACCTCCCACCCGGACCAATACGTGTTGCCATTGGTATAAGCAGACCCTCCTGTAACCTGTGGCTCACAAATTTGGTCACTAACTCCCATGCTGCTACGAGGTGACTCGTTAGAACCTGGTGGGGGCAGGGTGCAATGAGGCACTAATTAAGTTGTTCCCTTCGACACAGCGATCCACCTCTAGGGATCTACTCCACAGAGACACTCACACGTAAGATACGAAGTGGTCATGTCCAGCTATTTAAAGAGTGAAAAAGTGTTCTTAACATACGGAAATCACACCATCACGCTGTACACCTTAGACTTACACAGTGATGTATGTCTAATGTATTATTTCTCAATAAAACTGGAAAAAATGCTATTAAAATTCGTTCCACTTCTAAAAGAAAAAACAAGTGAAAAACTGGAGACAACTCAAATGTTTCCTGACATGAAATTATAATATACCCACTTAAGATAAAATACTATAGTCATTAGAGTATGAAATAAAATTCATATTTTATGGCAAGACAAGAAAAATTTAAACATAAATTCTCTCTGCCCTTTGGCCTCCTCTCTCCCCTCTACTGTGCATTGCGTATCTGCATCAAGCAGCAACCAAACCTCCCCATCAGCAGAAACAACTGCTCAACCATAAAGAGCAATATTTTCTAGCACCACCAAGACAACTCCTTAAAGATAACATTTGCGCTTTTTTGGCGGGGGGGGGGGGGGGGGCGGCTATGGAGGGATGTGGACCATATTTAAAGTCTTTATTGAATTTGTTACAATATTGCTTCTGTTTTATGTTTTGTTCTTTTGGCGGGGGGGGGGGGTGGTGTTGGGGGGCTGGGAGCAGCACACCACTCAGCACACGGGATCTTAGTTCCCGACCAGGGATGGAACCCATGCCCCATGCAGTGGAAGGGCAGAGCCTTAATCACTGGACCACCAGGGAAATCCTGCATTCCTTCTTAATCTTGTAAGGGGCCAAGATGACCCATGACCCACTACTCGCCAGATAGTGTAAGCTGTCAATAATACATCATCTAGTGTACAGCCCTCTCAAAAAACTTACGTAAAACTGTTTTGACTTTTTTTTTTGGCTGTGTTTTGGTCTTCATTGCTGCACGCCAGCTTTCTCTAGTTGCAGAGAGCGGGGGCTACTCTTCATTGTGGTGTGTGGGCTTCTCATTGCTGTGGCTTCTCTTGTTGCAGAGCATGGGCTCCAGGCACATGGGCCTCGGTAGTTGTGGCATGCAGGCTCAGTAGCTGTGGCTTGTGGGCTCTTCAGCGCAGGCTCAGTAGTTGTGGCGCACGGGCTTAGTTGCTCCGCGGCATGTGGGATCTTCCTGGACCAGGGCTCGAACCCGTGACCCCTGCATTGGCAGGCGGATTCTTAACCACTGCGCCAACCACAAACAGCAATATTTATGTCCCTGTTTTGACTTCTAACAGGCGGCGAAACAGTTCTCAGAGCTTTCTGAGAAGCTGTTACCACGTTATAATCCTCAATTTGGCCCGAATAAAATTTTCCGTTTCTTTCTTAGATAGACTGATTAATTTTTTCATCAAAAAGAGAATGACATAAACTTGTAACTACTGACATAGAAAAGCATCCAAAATACTCTGTTCAGGTAAAAACAAACAAACAAAACAAGAAACAGAAACAATACCATGCGTAACAAGGATACTTTAATAAAAATGGTAAATACTAGCATACACATGGGGAAAAAGCAGTTATTTTGAAAGCTGAAAAGGTAGTACTAAAAGAGACTTTTTATCATTTGTTTTTCTAGAGATTACCAAAGAAACCAAAATGTTCTTAGAAAACACATGAAATAAATCAGGTAAGAACATTCTCAGAGGGCTTTAAAATGTGAGGAAATTGATAACACTGCAGTAATCACACACTGGTCCCAACGTAGACATTTTAAATATGAGCTTTATTTTAAATTTAAAGAAACAATGAAAATAAACACTTTTTACAAATTATATCAAACACTTAAAACATAAAACATAATCTAGGAATGTTAAACAATAATTCTTTTTTTTTTGTAACAATAATTCTTAATTCAAAGTAATGACATTCATAGAATACATCTTGGTGCTAGCCAATATGGAGTTTACTTAAATCTAGTATTTTTTATAAGCTTAACCATTAATCCTTCCTAAAATTCAATGACTATGACTCAACTTTATGAGGTTAAGCTAACCTTCTATGCAATACTCTCCTATAACTTTTTCAAATACAATTTATACCAGTGAGGAAATTATTAAAACATATAAATTATGCTGAGGGGCTTGATTAAAAGGCTGTCTATATAGAGAGATGCATCTCACCTTAGAAAGTGCGCGCACACACACACACACACACACACACACACACACACACACACTTAATCGAAAATAAAATGCCAGGACATTCTCTTAGTTATGCTACACAGCAAACTGCACGTTTATAAATGTCATTCTATTATGTATGAACTGAAAAACATATATTTTTTAAAAAGCCCTTGACATGGGGGGAGTGGAATATGCCTGCATTAAGTGCAGAAACTCAGAGCTTTATGAACTGCCTGTCTCCAGCTGGCTTCCAGGCACCACTGAAAACTGTCACCCTCAGAAAGACAAGATGGTCTTGTTAATGATTTCCACGGCCTCCAGAATCTCATCCTCCTTGATCACAAGTGGAGGTGCAAACCTGATGATATCACCATGGGTTGGCTTGGCCAGAAGTCCATTATCTCGAAGTCGCAGGCACACCTTCCAAGCATCATAATCTAAAGAAAAACCGTCAAACTTGTATGCTGATCCAAGATAAACATTTAAACATTCCCTTGCAGCGTGCATGGGCCAGGGCAGCCTGACAAAACAGAATTCCCAGTACCTAACTCAAGAAACGCAGCTCTGAGTTGCAAGCTTGCTTTGTTCTTACCCTTAAAAATGAAGTTATTTTTCAGCACTGGTTTGAATGGTATGATTAGACATGTTTTTTTTCAGTTTTTCGTAAGTGAAAAAGACCTAGCAAAAAACTTACATGCTAAGGCAGATGTAATTACACAACGAACCAATACAAAAAGAACTGGGATATGATACAGATAACTGGCATAGAATAAGCAATACTCAAAAAGCAGTGAACACTACACATTGCTAACCTGGATTTGCTTCCTGAGCTGGCAGAACTAGACTCTCTCATCATTTTCACTCTCACGACTCTCAACCCTGGCTGCATCAGAATCACTGAAAGGGTCGCGGCCAATGTCTGGGCCCCACTCCAGACTCATCAAATCCGTATCTCTGCAGCGAGGCTAGGCTTGGATTAATTTGTTAAAAGGCTCCCCAGGTGATTCTAAAATGCAGTCAAGGTTAAAATCACTGCTTTAAAAGGAAGGGTTAGGGCAAGAAAATCCGGCAAGGAACGCTTAAGGATTAGAAATGATGTGTTAGACACTAAACACTCAGTTAAGTGGCAGCTGGGGTTGTTTTTATTATCGACATCATCATCATCATTCCTATTATCACTATTGCTCCTACTACCTCTACCGATATGCAAAGCATGAAAGTGAGTGAGGAAAGGAGAGTGAAGAGGAAATGGGACTGCAAAGTGCTCTGTGCAGACTTCCTAACAGAAAATAAACTGAAATCTCCAAGTACTGCATAAATAACCTAAGGCAGAATAACAAATGACTTAAAAAAATGAAAATAGGTGAAATTAGTTATATGTGCCTTCGTGTAGGACAGAGCTACACTTTTTTTTTTTTTTTTTTCCGGTACGCGGGCCTCTCACTGTTGTGGCCTCTCCCGTTGCGGAGCACAGGCTCCGGACGCGCAGGCTCAGCGGCCATGGCTCACGGGCCCAGCCGCTCCGTGGCACATGGGATCTTCCTGGACCGGGGCACAAACCCATGTCCCCTGCATCAGCAGGCAGACTCTCAACCCTGCGCCACCAGGGAAGCCCGGAAAGAGCTATATTTTTAACACCATTAATATAAATCAGGTAATAAGAGTATTAGGCAGAGCCTAAAAGACTTGGTCAATAGGAGGCCAGTCAACAGTTTCAAACAGAGGAAACCAACGACCAGATAAAATACCAAACATGTTTGGAGCTCTTAACAGTAATAACTTGTAAAATATTTTGTCTCCGTACCTTTGGTTTCTCTAATAACAATAGCATTTAATAATCCTTTTCCTCTTACAGCCGTTACAATATCAGAAGGCAGCTTCATGAGCTCATTTCTCAAGATGATACCCATTTTCTCTGCATTTTCAGCAAGGTTTTCTTCTTCCAAAACCTATGTTTGAAGAGAAATTACACAAATATTAAGATTGCCTTTTCTTTTACATTGTTCTTTGGAGGGGAATGCGGACTGTAAGCACAGGAAGAACATGATCAGATACAGACCAGAGTAACTTACCTTCCACTGCTACTTTCCAAAGCCTACACCAGTCTGATTTCTAATCATCTAACATACGCTAGCTCAGACAGAGCCTTTCTTTAGTCATAAACCCATAACCAATCTGATTCTGTGACAAAAGAAGGATTAAAATTTGTTTAATGCAACTGATATATTTTCTTCTTAGGTGAATAAATCAATGGACTAAATATACTTTAACTTTTTAACTGCAATAGAGTTCCCTTTGTTTTTTTCCCTAAAAAGTCCATCCTCAGAGATAATAATTTTATGCCTTTTGTAGGCACTTGAGGAATAAGTCTAAAAGCATTCAAATCCACACTTTAACAACAACAAAAACAAAAAGCCACATGTGCTACGCCAGAGGCTTCACAGGCCAGGTCCAGTCACAGAGTGAGAGTTCTATGTGGACAGGCCAGGGCCTACGGGCCAAAAGCCCCAGGAGACTGCAAACCTGGGAAGCCCCTGGAGGATTCCCGTCTACTAGGCCAAGGTTAAATTACTGTTTGAGAAGGCCTTGCCCCTAAACCCTTTCCTCTGTACTGCATGTTCTGTAATACTCGGCAACCTTATTACATTTCTTATCACACCAGTGGGGGCTCAAACCTAAAAGGCACTTCAACACTACCTCCAGGACTAGCTACTGTACAGCTGCAATCAGTTTTTACCTCCAGGGCCGCGATGGCCACTCGGCAGCCTAGTGGGTTGCCACCATACGTTGAACCATGTTCCCCTGGTTTAATGGTCAGCATTATTTCATCGTCACACAACACTGCGGATACCTGAAAGACAGAGACTTCAGCGCTGACCAAGTCTTTTCTCAGATGAACGCTTCTTATTCTTACCAGGAACACAAATATTTATGAAGCTGATACTAAATTTGACATAAACTTTCAACCAACAAGTGCTACACATCTGCCACCTTAACTAGCAGTGACAAACTGAGTGATGCCTTAACACGTTCCAAGCACATCAGGCACACTTCAATGGCACATAATAATAGCATTTTGGAACCAAAAGAAGAAAGCTATTTCTGCAGTGATATAATTTAGAATTCTTTCCACTCCCAAGGTGAAATGCTTTGTTTAACTGTTTAGAAAACCATGTTCTGCACTATATATTCAGAGCCCTTTAGTCCATACCAATTGTTGGCTCTGAATAGCAAACCCAAGAAAAGAATTACAGTTAAACATTAATTTTTTCCAATCTCTACATTAATTGGTCAGTCATGGTTTTAAACAATTAGTAATACTATGCCTCAGAACTATGGGAGAAAAGCATAAAGGTTACAGGATTACTTCTGGGATAAAATGCTTCCATCCAAAACAAATGCAGCAGAGCAAATCCCAAGGCACACGCAATTTTTCAGTTAAAATAACTAAGTGGGTCACCCCATGGAACTCTGAAATGTTTTTATTACACGTATTCCAGGTGACCTATACATTACTAAGTAAAACCAAATCATCAGAAAGGCACTATTGTCACAGTCGGCTAACGTAAAAATATCTTAAGGATTCATGAGAATAGGGAAGAGAAAGAGAGGTTGAACATTGGACTTACAGGGTATACACCACCAGAAAGTGCCTTTCCTAGAAGGACCATATCAGGTCTGACATTTTCGTGATCAATAGCCAGCCATCTACCAGTTCTGGCCAATCCTGTCTGTATTTCATCAGCAATAAACAGAACCTATTGGAAAACAACAAAACAGCATTAATTATCATTTTCATTTCCATAGGGAAATAGTGATCTTTATTTCACTCCTCCCTGCACAAATCTGTCATTCTGACATCCCCTCAGATTTGTGAAAACATTTTAATTACCCACACAACTTCAGGAGTGTCCTGTGAAAACCCTGCAGACACACAGTTATTTCTGTGTCAGGCCACTCAGTCCCCAGAGGCCCATTCTGCACTATTCTACAAAGTGGTAAGGCACTTAGCCAAAGGGTTTTGTGGGGGGTTTCTGAACATAACTACTCTCTGGGACTAAATTCCCTCATTTATTCCACAACATTTATTAGTAAAGAGGGAGAGAGAGCTTAAATTCTGGAGCAAAGGGATACAACAGAGGGTTTGAGAAGGACCAGAGTACAGACTGCCAGAGCAGAGAGGAAGGAACCGTGGTTAGCGCCCAGAAGTCTGCAGCTCTGCCAGGGCCCAGCCAGTAGAAAGTCAGCTTCTTTGCAGCCTGCTGCTAGAAAGTTCTATAACCACTAGAAAGTTCTGCAGCTCTCAGAATGAAGTGTCCCTCTAGTGGAGAGGTGATGTAATCTTCGCATTTATCCTATTGACCAAACCCTAAGAGAGGCAGGCAGGTGGGCAGGTGTGCAGGTGGCTGACCTGGTGCTGGGTGCAGAGCTCTCGCACGCCCACAAGGTAGCCTGGATCTGGAACAACAACGCCTGCTTCACCCTGAATTGGTTCCACCATGAACGCGGCAACGTTTGGGTCCTGAAGTGCACGCTACAAAAACAGCATGAAAATGTTCTTAGTAACTTCCTTTCAAACCTATTTGGAAATCTGAAATCACATAATGCGCATATTTTCCCATTAATAATAAGTGTGCAAATTAAGTTTTCACACTACCTTATATTCTGACTTCAAAGTATAACTTTCCTGACTGACATTCAATTACCAAAAGCTCTAAATACCTCAGCTTTAAGCTACTCCATCCTTTATTTTCTAATATATACTTAAATGTACTGTAAATAAAAACTAATGAGGGACTTCCCTGGTGGCACAGTGGTTAAGAATCCGCCTGCCAATGCAGGGGACACGGGTCCGAGCCCTGGTCCAGGAAGATCCCACATGCCGCGGAGCAACTAAGCCTGTGCGCCACAGCTACTGAGCCTGCGCTCTAGAGCCTGTGAGCCACAACTACTGAGCCCATGTGCCACAACTACTGAAGCCTGTGCGCCTAGAGCCCATGCTCCACAACAAGAGAAGCCACCACAATGAGAAGCCCGCGCACCGCAACGAAGAGTAGACCCTGCTCACCACAACTAGAGAAAGCCTGCGCGCAGCAACGAAGACCCAACGCAGCCATAAATGAATGAATGAATGAATGAATGAATGAATGAATAAATTTTAAAAAATAATAATGAAAGTGGCCTTTTAAAAAGCCATTAAAGAGAATTCCCTGGTGGTCCAGGGGTTAAGACTCTTTGCTTCCACTGCAGGGGGGCACAGGTTTGATCCCTGGTCAGGGAAATAAGATCCCACAAGCCCCGCAGCCAAAAAAATTTAAATAGATACATTAAAAGTGTATCTTTTTACTTTACAATTCTTCCACTTCATAATTTTAAAAAGCTGGCTGAATGGCTGAAAACTGACTAATTTTGTCTATTAAAGTAATTAACAGGTAATACCCAAGTTAATACTTATGCAGGAGATAAATCTAAAGTGGTTAGTTGGTTGTCAGGATTAGACCACAGAACCTGGTTTCCCCATGTTGGAAACTTGGAAACTAACTGACCATTACAGAGAACAAGGGTGAATGCTGGCCTAACTTTAATATAACAGATTCTCAGTACAATCATATATCTGTTTTTAATTCATACATTCAACAAATTTAAGTTCTATTTACTATGAACTAAAGCACCACGATGCTAAATGAAGTACCTCAAGAGCAGGCAGATCATTATATGGAATGATTTCGAAACCCGGCATAAATGGTCCAAAACCATCGTAACTGGTTGGGTCTGTGGAACTGGAGATAGCAGACAATGTTCTACCCCAAAAGTTTCCAGCTAGAAAGAAGAAATAAACAGTCATTATTTCAATCAAACCCCCCAATGTAATAAGCACTGTTCCCCCCCAAAATGCCCTAGGAAGCTTGATTTTCAAAAAAGCAAGGGTTTGCTTTAGAAAGCCTCCAGTGAGCTCATTTGTTTAAACAAAATCTGATAGTAAACACCCTGGTTCATATGACTGAGGTCTGGCCTTGCAATTACTGTTTTAGGCACTTCTCTACTGAGCCTCTGAAGTGTAATATATAGCCCCTAAGGATAGGTATTTGTCTTTTCTTTCAATAATCCCAAGCCCTAACAAGTGAAGCATTCAATGCTTGTTTTTCTAGAGACGGTTTTTCTAGACACATTTATTATAGTGATATGAGCAAGAGACTACCCTTCATAGAGAATTAGCAGTTTTCCTTTTAAAAATCCAACACTACAGGCTAACTATTCAATAGAATGAATTTTAAATTTCATTTGGATAGAATATCCTCAAGCAGTCCGAACACTTTCAATTTGCCTTCCTTGATGTTATAAGTTGTCATGTGCTAAAAGACAGACATCTGCCTTTGTTCAGGAACAATTTTTACCCATTAATTTATTTCATTAATAATTTGAGGACTGATTAATAATGTCAGGCACGGGGCTTCCCTGGTGGCGCAGTGGTTGGGAGTCCGCCTGCCAATGCAGGAGGCACGGGTTCGAGCCCTAGTCCGGGAGGGTCCCACATGCTGCGGAGCAACTGAGCCCATGCACCACAACTGCTGAGCCTGCGCTCTGGAGCCCACGAGCCACAACTACCGAGCCCGTGTGCCACAACTACTGAAGCCTGCGCGCCCTATAGCCCATGCTCTGCAACGAGAGAGGCCACCGCAATGAGAAGCCTGCGCACTGCAATGAAGAGTAGCCCCCACTCACCGCAACTAGAGAAAGCCCGCGCGCAGCAACGAAGACCCAACGCAGCCAAAAATAAATAAAATTAATTAATTAATTAAAAAAATAATAATAATGTCAGGCACTGTTCTAGGTGTCAGGCATAGAATGATGACTGGCAAGCTCCCTGCCATCAAGGAGCTTCTACACTAATAGGGAAGAAACACCTCAACGTAAACTAGTGAAGCAAATGCACAACGTAATTTCAATGTGGTTAAACCCAAGGAAGAAAAGAAACAGTGGAATAAGAGAGGCTTGGAGGGTCTCCCACGTGTTGTTTTGGTTTTTTTTTTAATATCTTCCCACCACTTCTGCCAGCAGCAACTCAATTAACCCAGTACTGAATTATTCTAAGTTGGCTTCAAAGCATCCATAAACACTACCCTTGCAAAGCCTCTCTCAGCTATGAGTACTATGAATAATCCCCACTTGACTTGTCCACAAGCAACAGCGTATTGATTCTGCCCAGACTTAAGACAAAACGCACACTAGACCATAAGCCTACTTGCTCTCCTGCATCGGCCTCAGGAGTCTCACACCCCGCAGCTTACCCTGCAGTATAAGGGACGTGCAGCTGGGGACAGTCTTCTGTCTCCACCCACTGACTCACCAGCTTCTTTCAACACCTGGGTGAAACACCTTTGCACCCTGTGCTAATGTGAGAGAGACTGGACACAGTCTGTAAGAACTAAATCACCAGAAATGCCATTTTTGTTTGCAAGAGACAGCTTTGTTGTCCTACAACTAAGGTACAAGATTCCAAAATGGCAGACCACAGAGCTGTACAGAGACTTCGGAAACAGGAATCTGTCACCCCCACCCCCAAACACCAACTACGGCTGGCCGTTAGATGAAGTCTGGATTCTGTTATATTATGGGGTTTATAATTTAACTGCGTGTGTCCACAAGGCAAAATATTTAATGATTTCAACCGTCACAAAAATGAATCTTGACCATGTGAAGTGACAAACTTACCCATACTTTATGTTTTAAAAAATTAAAATCAGAGCTTTAAAAAAAAGTCAGAACCTATCCATTGACCATCATTATCAAGATCCCCAAAGTCAGTCTACATGGATAATCTGGATTAACTGCTGGTCTCCCCAATCAGGATTCAACTCATTCCTCTCAACCATTCACAGAAATATACCCAGGGCAACTCCAGCCCTCCTCTTCCAGCAGCTTCTAATGACATGATACAGTAATCCTCAAATACTAAGATTCAGTCATCGGATCACATCTAGGACACGGCCCCACCTGCACACAACCCAACGTCAACAACCTCACAAAAGTGCTCCATCGGCAAGACCGTCTAATTAACCAGAAAACTTCTATGAAAAAAATCAGATAAGCAGATGGGAAACAAGTCATATAGTCACTCATTTTAGGGAGGGAGGAGTAGGGAGTTATTTCGGAGAGAAAAATCCCACAAATGAAGAAATACTTGGAAATAAACCCAAGAAAAGGAAATCCTTCCATTTTTATGAAACATTCAACAATTAACATACAATACATGAGGCAAACACATCTGAAATATTTCATCAGTAAATTAAAATGGTAACTGATATTGTACATTTCGATCACAGCAGTTAATGGTGAATTTCACATACCTGCAAAAACAATCTTTGCTTTGTATTTCGGGATCCCCTTCACGGTATACCCCCATCGACGAGCAAGTTTGCAAGCAGTCTCTCCAGCCTCCACTCCTAGCAAAAGAGAACATCCCTCAGTTTTAAAAAATGCTTTAAACTATCAGAAAATTATAAGATTTTCTCAGCTATTTAACAAAAAAAAAAAAAAGGAAGTATTTTACCTGTATTCATAGGAAGAACTTTGTGGTAGTTGAAAAGTTTAGTAACATACTCTTCGTATTCACCGAGCACATTATTGTAGAAGGCCCTGGATGTTAAGGTCAATTTGTCCGCCTGACTTTTCAAAGCATTCACAATCTTTGGATGACAATGCCCTTGGTTGACAGCACTGTAGGCACTCAGAAAGTCAAAATATTTTCTGCCTTCTAAATCCCATACATAAATACCTAAAATATATAAGGAAAATAACTCTAGAAAAAAATCACTACATTACATAAAGTTCAAAGACTAAGACTGCTAGCCAGGGATTTCCCTGGAGGTCCAGTGGTTAAGACTCTGCGCTTCCACTGCAGGGGGCACGGGTTAGATTCCTGGTCAGGGAACAAAAA
>NW_006796565.1:1144808-1167791 GCF_000442215.2 Lipotes vexillifer | reverse complement strand
GGAAAAAAAAAAAAAAAAAAAAAAGACTAAGACTGCTAGCCAGCCCTCTGAATACCTACATATGAACCTTTAGTTAACATAGAATTGTGCATGTTTTAGCTCAAGCATAATAAACTTTGGTTTATAAGGAATTATATTTTATCTGTCCAGCTTCAAGTTACACATTTAACAGAAACAGCATAACAAGGAACTTCCCTGGTGGCACAGTGGTTAAGACTCCGAGCTCCCAATGCAGGGGGCCGGGGCTCAATCCCTGGTCAGGGAACTTGATCCCACACGCATGCCACAATTAAGAGTTCCCATGCCACAACTAAGTAAGCCGGCGAGCTGCAACTAAGGAGCCCGCCTGCCGCAACAAAGACCCAGTGCAACCAAATAAATTAATTAAATAAATAAATATAAAAACAAAAAAACACCATTTTAAAAAAACCCCGCATAACAAGAAGAGATTTTATAAGTCTGGAGTGAAACTTTTATTCCTGGAAAACTGGAACCTTGATTCCTGGAAAACTGACGTTTGGAATTTAAAGCTGGAATTTAAAGGAAGAAGTTATGCATAACATAAAAATCAATTGGTTGACTGTAAAAACCAACAGAATGGGAAAAAATATTTCCAAATCATATATCTATCTAATAAGGACCTAGTATCCAGAACTCCTACAACTCAACAAGACAAACAACCCAATTAAAAAATGGGCCAAGAACTGGAATGGACATCTCTCCAAAGAAGATATACAAATGACCAACAAGCACATGAAAAGATGCTGAATATCATTAGTCATTAGAGAAATGCAAACCAAAACCACAATGATAGCATTTTACGCCCACTAGGATGGTTATTTTCTTAAAAAGGAAAACAAGAATTGACAAGGATGTGGAGAAATTGAAACTCTCATATATCACTAGTTGGAATGTAAATGGTGCAAGAGCTGTTGAAAACAGTTTGGTGGTTCCTCAACAAGTTAAACATAAGCTACCATATGACCCAGGATTCCCACTCCTAGGAAGAAGGGGAAGAAAAAAGAAGTGGAAGATAGGGGTTCAAACAGAAATGTGTACACCAATGCTCACAGCAGCAGTAATCGAAAGAGCCAAAGGGTGGAAATAACCCAAACATTCATCAACTGATGAATGGACAAACATGTGGCGTATCCATAAAATGAATATAATTCAACCATAAATAGCAATGAAGTACTGACGCACATGCTACAACATGGATGAACCTTGGAAACATTGTGCTAAGTGAAAGCAGCCAGACACAAGAGGCCACATATTGTGATTCCATTCATATGAAATATCCAGAACAGGCAAATCTATAGAAACAGAGAACAGATTAGCAGCTGCCAGGTTCTAGGGGAAGGAAGGAATGGGGAGGGACTGTTTAATGTGTATGGGGTTTCCTTTTGGGATAATAAAAAAACTTCTAGAACGAGCTAGAGGTGATAGTTATACAACACTGTAAATGTACTTAATGCCACTGAACTGCATAGTTAAAATGGTGAATTTTATGTCATGTACATTTTACAACAATTTTTTTAAGCTGATCATAGATATTAAAATGTATTAGGGGCTTAACACCTAATTTTTACCATGTACTTAACATACTGTGGTAGGTGCTTTTGTCCCTTATCTCATCAAAAACCCCCTATGAGTGTTACCATCCCTATAGTACAGAGTAGATGCTTAGATTATAACTAGCCCCAGCTGGCACACATGCAACCAGGACTCGAATCCAGGCAGTCAGATTCTAGAGCGCACTCCGCTACTGTAAGTAAAGAATACTTTTGCAAACCAAACTGCTTCCAATTTTGTAATATATAAACCTAGATTTTCATTTGTTCAGAAGGAGCTTTATCTACACTACAGTACTGGTCCCAAATAAAAAAATACAGGCAAATGATTAAAATGTTTAATACTCTTATGCATCATCTTCTGGCCAAAAGCTAAGTAATAAACTTTGGCTTTATTTGGCTATGGTTGTTATTTCAAAATGTGGATTAAATCACCATTTGGCAACAATCAGTAATCATTTATTCAGGTAAGAATCATTAATGGATGCTAAAAGTGGGAGCAAAAATTTGATGAGTAACAGGATATTTGCAGTCTCAAATCATGTCTCCACAAGACATTTAAAAGGGAAAAACAGAACTTTACAATGGAGAAGCCTGGCAGACACTACCTTACCAGTCAACCCCAAATTGAGGTTTATACAAAAAATTATTGACCTGTACTCTTCAAAAATATCAAGGTCAAGAAGACAAAGACTGAGGAATTGTTCTGGATTAGACTAAACAGACCTGAAAACTGAATGCATCCCACGATCTGAGATTTTCTTTTGCTACTCAGGACAACAAGTGAAATGCAGCTCAGGGCTGTAGATTAGAGAATAGTGCTGTGTCAATGTTAATTTCCTGATTTTGATACTTACACTTTGTTATGTAAGAGAAAGTCCTTGTATTTCGGGAAAGGCACACTAAGTATTTAGGGGTAAGGAGGCATCATGTCTGCAACTTCCTCTCAAACAAGTTCAGGAAAAAAAATGTATTGTGTATGTGTGTCTGGAGAGAAAAAGAAGATTAAGCAAATGTGGTAAAACTGTTAGCGCTTGGGAAATCTGGGTGAAGAGTAAAAGAGAAATTTAGATACTGATGTTGCAGTTTTAAGTTTAAAGTTATGCCAAAATAAAAGTTAAAGGAAAAAATGACAGCAATATTACAGTACTTTATTTATGTATCATACATTCCCTCCTGGCAAGGTCCATCATGACTTTGTAGTCCCCACAGTACCTAACACAGCAAGCAACAGACACTCAAAAATGTTGAATTAATCGTATCTGCAATATAGAAATTAAATGCATCTGGAAAAATATATAGTGAGAAAATATAAAAGCAACTTTTACAAAAATGTAAAGCAAGTAAAAGGGGCGGGGGTGGGAAGGGTTGGAACATACCTTTCCCTCTCTCCAGGGCTACAGGTAAAGGGTGGTAGTTGTGGGCACCATATTTAGATTCCCGTTCAAAAATGTAATCAGAGGATGGAGGGCCTTGGACTGTTTTTTTAGTTGCAACAGATGTAGCAGAAGCCACTGAAGAATGAAATCCACGAAGGACAGCAACAGTCTGCAAACGTGCTAGTTTGGAAAACATGATGTCCTTCAAGTAGGAATATCACCAACCTGTCCAAAGAAAAGAGAAGGTGTAGAGAATAAGAACCTTCCCAGAGCAGACAGATGTCAACCCGTGAACTATGTGTTCAACATTTACCAAAGAATCAGAAAAATAAAGAGAGAACTAACTAAGGTGATAACTGTAAATGAAAAGTAACCTTTAAAAATTGTATGTAGGGCTTGCCTGGTGGTGCAGTGGTTGAGAGTCCGCCTGCCGATGCATGGGACATGGGTTCGTGCCCCGGTCCGGGAAGATCCCACATGCCGCGGAGCGGCTGGGCCCGTGAGCCATGGCCGCTGCGCCTGCGCGTCCGGAGCCTGTGCTCCGCCAACGGGAGAGGCCACGACAGTGAGAGGCCCGCGTACCGCAAAAAAAAAAATTGTATTTAAATTTTTAATTAAAAAACTAAAACAATATGAAAAAACAAAAAAGAGAACTAAGACAACCTCTGCCTTTGGGGAGCCTGAAGGCCAACAAAGGGAACAAGTATATGAACACTGACATTAAACCCCAACAAGTGGGATGTGCACAAAGTGCTCGGGGCTAGAAGTCTAAGAGAACAGCAATAAGAATAAAAAGCAGAAGGGCTTTTACTTTTCACGAACACCCTTCAGTACCACCTGATGCTCTCTGAGGCAGTCAGGCAAGGCTGAACAGCACAGGGCCTAAAGAGCTGAACAACCATTCAAAAGCTATTTATGCGGGGGTGTAAGACTCTCAGCTGGATCACAGATTAGAGCCAAGGGGAAGAGACCAAATCAGAGAAGCCGGCTGCCCAGGGGGTAGTCATGGGGGAGGCGACAGAGGGACTGAGAACTACTTTGCATATCTACTTGGCCCTTGTGTAAAGAGTGAGGAAATTAGGGAAGAATTTGGTTTCTACAAAGATAACAGGACCATCCTAAAGCAAAAACAATAAGGGTGCGGAGGAAAAAGTGATTTCTTGGGGGATGGGAAAGGCTTTTTAAGTTTAAAGACAGAAACTACAAAAGGTAAAAATCAGTTATTCAGCCACAATTATCTAAAACTTCTATAGGTCAAAATTATCATAAACAAAGGTGAAAGGTAAAAAGATGGGGAAAAAAGTTTTTTCATTTATAACAAATAGCCTTTGAAGAGCTTTTACAGTAAGTAAAACAGACCAAAAACAAAACAAAACGTATGAGATGAAAAGGTACAACTCCCACGAGAAACCATCTACTCTGCTAGGATGGCTGTTTCTATAAAATTAATCCCCAGAAAAAACTGCACCACAAAAGCAACTATTTAAATGAGAAAAAGGCAATTAGGAGCTAGAGAACATCAAACTGTTGGTACAATGAGCTAAAAAGTTTAGTAATAAATCCTAAATATCACTGAGCAAACTGGCATTTATTCAAATCTATTTACATATTATTTCAGCTTCATAGCTTCTCTCATCCCACCAGCACCGGCCCTAGAACCAGCCCTCCCCACGCTGCTTCACAGGGCTGCACAACCATTAATAGTCACGATAAGCCATGAAGCAGAGACTGAGCCACAGAACAAAAACAGCAAGGAAACAGGGGAAAATACAGAGCGATCATGTCGGGGGAGGGGGCAATGTTTTCTAAAGATACATTCAAGGTGAGCGGAAAGTTGCCAAACACTAGGCATACTTAATATGTCTGTACTTATTTTTTAAAAAGACTACTTAACTCATGTTTCAACGGAACTCTATTAATGACACGTCAGACCACGCAATCGCTCCCAGCACTCAGTCTGAGCTGCCCAATTAGCAAAACCTAATACTTGGGAGTTTGGCTTGCTTCCCTTTCAACTTGGCATTACCCAGTAAATCCAGTATGTTCAGGAATCCGCTACACAAAATCCAGCACTCTGGTTTACCAAGACTCACCAGCTAGCCCTTCTTCACACAGTTCAGATTAGAATACAGATTTTTAGCCCGAGATCCAGGGACGGTCTTCAGAGGGTCCAATGACTACTGAAATAAAATGCAGAATTATATGCGTAAGTGCATTTTTTGAAGGAGAAGGTCCCTAATTTCCACCAGATTTTACTTCAAAGAATTATGTATTAACAACAAAAAAGTTACGTAAGAATCATTACACTGGAGATGGCCGCTAGCAAAAATGCCAAAATTCTACTTACACTGCACAGAACTTCCCCAAAATACTCCGTCTAAAACACTGATTTTAACTATTTCTTGAGACTCAGTTAGAATTAATGCTCTGTTTGACCAACTAAAAAGTCAAAACAACACATTAATTTTTGCCTTGATCAAATTAGCAATAATACACAGAGCTACTTAGATATACTTTAAACTGAAACACTTTCTGCAAAGAACTGTAACCATAATAAAAGCCTTAGAAAAGTCTGTGCTCTAAGACCACTAATTTCACTCTCAAGATTCTATCCTAAAGAAACACTCAGGAACGTAGCAAAACATTCCTCAATAAAAGATGCTCAACTATATGAGAATGGCTCAACATAATCACATACATAATATACTGTCATTTAAAATCATTAGTTTTCAATGACACGGAGAGATGTTTTAGGATATGTTAAAGTGAAGAAAATAAAATCATGTTCAACTCTACAAAAAATACTATACACAAGGAAGTTCACTGTGGTTATCTTTCTACTGTTCTATATTTTCCATGTTTCCTAATGATCAAGAATTACATTTATAATCACACAACATTGTAAATCAACTATATTCAATAAAAGAATCATTTATTATCAGAAAAAGTTATTAAAAATGAAACTGAAGGTCTGCCTAGGTTGTCACATTAGACAAAGAGAAAGCTTAGCAAAAAAAGAAAACCAAAGTAGGAGAAAAAGAGTTTTGAGAAGCTTTGAGAAAACAGATTGTGAAGGTGGCCAGGACAGCTCAGCTGGTGGTAGTTAAAAGAAAGGCATAAATCACTACCCCTGGAAGTGCAGCCTGGATGGATTACAGCAATTAGGTCTTAAAAGTCCTCTCTTTCTAGGGGGCAGGGTCAAATTCTAAAATAAAAACTATTCTCTATGATTTTGCTATCAGGGTCTATAGTTCTGTGACTTCCTTAGAACCTGGCAGAGAGGCACTAAAAAAAAATTTTTTTAATTAAAAAAGAGAGAGGTATTAAAAAAATACTAAAAACTCTCGAAACAGCATCTTCTAAGTTAATTAACAGGTTGACACAATATTGTGAGTGAAAGGAAGGAATCTTTGAAATTATCTAAATTCAACATTTTCATTTCACCCATTTGCTCAGCTCATTTGCAAAAGAAATGGGACAACATATCCATTTATATGCTGAGTTCAGGCAGTCTTATTAAAATATAACTACAGTGTGGACTTCCCTGGTGGCGCAATGGTTGAGAATCCGCCTGCCAATGCAGGGTACACAGGTTCGAGCCCTGGTCTGGGAGGATCCCACATGCCGCGGAGCGGAGCCACCGGGCCCGTGCGCCACAACTACTGAGCCTGCGCTCTAGAGCCCGCGAGCCACAACTACCGAGCCTGCGCACCACAGCTACTGAGCCTGCACTCTAAGAGCCCATGAGCCACAACTGCTGAGCCCACGTGCCACAACTACTGAAGCCCGCATGCCTGGAGCCCGTGCTCTGCAACAAGAGAAGCCACTGTAAAGAGAAGAACGCGTACAGCATAGAAGAGTAGCCCCCACTCGTCGCAACTAGAGAAAGCCCGCGCAGAGCAACGAAGACCCAACGCAGCCAGAAATAAAACAAATTTAAATAAATTTTTTAAAAATATATATATATAACTACAACTTACTAACAAAAGAGTAACATCCAAAACATTACTAATACTCGTGTTTAATGAAGGTTTTTAAGGTGAACTCTGAATATTTAATTGGAGGGGTCCTGTGGTCCGATCCATCAGATGCACTAGGGCCCTGTAGGCACATTTCTATTCAAAAACCTTCTGGGTTCAAGTTACTGTGCCTGGCACAACACAAGAAATACTAGAACAGAATTAAGGAGGGCTTAAACCAGCCAACTTCAACAACTTCCCCTTCCAGAAAGGCCTGGAAAACCAGGAGAGGAGAGCGTAAGCTCCTCAGCGTTTGGAGACTAGGATGTAAATTCTAGCTGAGGCTATTAAGAGTAACTATTTGGATGATTTTGTCAATTTTTTTTTTAGCTTCAATGTCCCCATTTGCAAAATGAAGTTGAAGCCATTCAAGGCCATTACTGAGGATTAAATGAGATTGTTTTAAAGCACCAAACTTAGCACAAAAGAGCCACTCAGTTAGTTCCCTCTTAAATTCATAAGGGAATTAGCCAATTTCTGCAATTAAAAAAAAAAAAAGTGCCAGGGTTTCTTTTTTAAACTGCAGCTTTTGTTCTTCTAAAAAAATTTTTCTATTGAAAAAGAAATTAGAAACACAAGAAAATGACCTGCAGTTCCATATTTAGGAGGTAACCATTAACTTTTAACTTTTTTCTATGCATAAATACTATACACATTAGCTTTTCACCCTTCCCTAGGGAATTTACCACATTAGACCTTCTGAAGGCTCCCAGGACCCTTGCACAGATTTTTGTCACAGGTCCTAACACTTCAGGACTCTTGTTTTCACACCTGTCCCCTTACTAGAATCCTACTAGGCTCCTTAAAAGGACAGTAACTATGTCTTAAAATTCACTTTGCATCCCCAGAACCTAGCCCAGGTTTGGGGATTCCTTGTCTGTCAAATAAACGAGGTCATCCCTAAACAGACTTAGGACTTGCGAGGGAGTCAAGGCAGTGACAAATAGCAAGGCCATCCAGAGAGATGATGAAATCACCCACTCCTATAGCAGACAGAGCTGAGTCCAACTCTAACAGGAGGCTAGCATGATGTCAACAAGAATGATCTTTCCATCAGGAGTTCACTTCATTAGATCATTTCACTCCAGGCTATGCATTTAACTTAGGCCCACACTCAGGTCCTGGAGAAGAGGACAAATTGTTACTGACAGCAAAAATTTTAACACTGAATGTTTTCAGTAATACAATTAACAAGGTCCTCCTTCAAGCTACTATTGGCCAATCTAATCCATCCTATCTATATTAGAACATACCTAAAACAGAATTCCATAAGACGCTGCATTCTGAAGAGTTAATTTAGCATACGCTTATGAAATACTATTCTTTAAAATCACTCTAAAAGAAAAACCAGCATTAAATTCATCAAAAAAGCCACTTAAAATATTCCACTTGAGGAATAAATTTGGTTTTACTACATTTGTCAAATATTTACCTTTCTTGATGCAACCATTCAAAAGTACAGTCTTTTTTGGAAAGTTCTTCCAACAAAAGTTTTTTGGCCTTTTTTTTTTTTTTTTTTTTTCCACATAATCTGGCTCAAAGTCAGCTCAAGTGCGCCACTGGCAAACACCTTACGTATTACTACTGAAAAAGGATTGGCTCCATTAGATCATTCCCTCCACACACCTCCAAAATCCACTCATCACTATTTTTAAATGTAGAGTTCACCCATCCCCAGGAACTCAGGAAAGGGCATAAAATATGCCCACAAGTAACTGTAATAAAGGCAGAGAGTGGGGGTGGTAATACGAATACAGTCTCTTTGAGGAAAAAAAAGTCTTTTCAAGAATTTTTACCATTCAAAGTTATACTGGGTTTGGGACTTCCCTGGTGGCACAGTGGTTAAGAATCCTCCTGCCGATGCAGGGGACACGGGTTCGCTCCCTGGTCCGGGAAGATCCCACATGCCGCGGGGCAACTAAGCCCGTGCGCCACAGCTACTGGGCCTGTGTTCTAGAGCCTGCATGCCACAACTACTGAGCCCGTGTGCCACAACTACTGAAGCCCGCGCACCTAGAGCCCGTGCTCCGCAACAAGAGAAGCCACCGAAATGAGAAGCCTGCACACCACAATGAAGAGTAGCCCCTGCTCGCCGCAACTAGAGAAAGCCGGTGTGCAGCAACAAAGACCCAATGCAGCCAAAAATAAATAAATAACTTTTTTTTTTTAAAGTTATACTGGGTTTTTTGGGGAGCAGATTCAAAACTTATCTTGAACACCATGGAAAAACTGCAAACCCAAAACAAGCTTTATTGTTTAAATCTTGTCCTTATTAAAAGATTTTACTTTCCCACTTGGATCTTTTTCATACTCAGGAACTAGATTCTCTGAAGACGGTACCAGGATATTTTAATGAAAGAAGTCTATTGTTTCTTTCAGATGAGTAAGATGAAGAATTTGGATCACATACCTAAAGAACAGCTCCAAATTCAAATTGAGAGAACTAGTTTACCTACAGAAACTCTTACTCTTAGAAATCCGAAGATTTAGAATTGAGAACCTGGAATTCAGTAATTTATTAAAAGCCACTTCATTCCAAAGTCACTCCTCCGTCTTTTCCGCCTTAATTTATCACCTTATCAAAGAGGTAAAACTGAACAAGAAGAAGAGATACAGTGACAAAAGGCTGTGGGTCACCGAGCACAAGTGTCCCAATGAAATCAACCAGAATTTATTCATGCTCAGCAGTTGGCAAAGAAACTCGAGGGAGGAAGTCTTCGTGCTGAAAGCCCTGTTGACCCCAATCCCCTGGCACCATGTAATTAAACCTGCAAGTTACTGTAAGGTAAGGCTCTACTTCTGACTTTTTTATTTGGACAAAGGCTGGAAGGGAAAAGAAGGTAGGCTGGAGGAGGGGAGAGATGAGCAGGTAGGCTGCAGGGCCAGGGAGCTGCCCGGAAGGGCTCGGACCCAGTCTCGATAGTCGGCGCCGCCCCCGGAGGCAAAAAATCACCGTTTACTGAGCAGTCCCGCGTGTCCAAAATGCGCTCTCCTGGCCGACGTCAGGAACCCAGTGTGCTCGCGGGGCCTATAGCCCCGGTCCCACGCGCCGGCGCCCTAAAGGCTTCCTCCCCGGAAACCCGGAGGCGCCCGAGAGGCTCAGGGGCCCCTGGGGCCGCGGCACGGGTTCGTGGACTGCGGGCCGGGAGGGCAGAGCGCCCGCCCCCATGGGCCGCGCGCCGAGGGGCCGGCCCGGCTCCGCCCGCTCGGGCAGGCGGAGGTGCCACATCCACAGCCTCTCTTTCTGCCTCCCTCGCCCGCTGCTCCCTGCCGGGATGCGCCGCGCCCCTGCCCGCCCGGATTGCGTGCGGGCCGGCTGCTCTCCGACCCCAGGTATCCCGGTGCCCACCGCCGGCAGCGCAAACCCACTGCGGAGGCGGAGCCTGCCTGCCGGTCAAGGCCCAGCACGCCCCCTCAGCCGGCTCCCCCAGAACCCGGGACCGGAGCCGCCCACGCCAGCCCCCCGACATGCCGCGGCCCGGGGCACCGGGGACCCACCCGAGCCCCAGCCCCGCGGCGCCTGCGCGGATACCTGGCGACACCTCAGAAGCCAGCCCCGGACACGCGGCGTCAACTGAGCAACTGCGCGACGGCAACGCGTCACAGACCTTAAGATGAAGCTCCTGCCCCGCCCCCGGGACGCCCTCGCTTCCTATTGGCTATCGGCGGAGGGCTGAGCACCAATCGCCGTGGGCCCGCCCTCCGCCCCGCCGCTGCGCATCCCAGACTCCGACTGGAACCGCAGGTTCGAGCCCCTCCCGCGCCTTAGGGCCGAGCTGTTCCGGGCCGCCGTGGGCTCACTGCGTTCGGGCGCCTGCCTAGCCAGTGCTTTTCCTTCGGTCGCTCACTACCCTCCCTTTGTTGGCGGGAAAACAAGGTCCGAAGGGATGAAACGTTGGTTGGGCCCCCGCCTCGCGGGGCTGGACGGCAGGCTGGACTTCCAGCCCTGCGTTCCCCGGCCGCGCTCCCAGGCCTTTGCCTCGCCGAACCTTACGTGTGTGCGGCGCCAGCCCATCCCGGCCCCAGGCACAGTCGCACCCACCATGTTCTTGAACCCTGGTGTGCTGTAGTGCTGTTGCGCTTCTGAAGCCATCTGCATAAGTCATCACTGCAGTGGAAAATGCACTGTCCACCTCCTCGTGGTTGCTGGCAGATACTGAAATGATGGCAACACACTGTAAGTTTGTCTGCGTCACCCTCCACAACCCGTTAGAAACGCAGAACTGAGAATGGATAGGCCAGGATAACCTCATCTTAGAATTATGAGAGAGGGCGTCCCTGGTGGGGCGGTGGTTAAGAATCGCCTGCCAATGCAAGGGACATGGGTTCAAACCCTGGTCAGGGAAGATCCCACCTACCTCGGAACAACTAAGCCCATATACCACAACTACTGAGCCCGTGCTCCACAGCAATGAGAAGTCCGTGGGCACTGCAACAAAGAGGAGCCCCTGCTTGCCTGAAGATCCAATGCAGCCAAAAATAAATAAATTTATTTTTTTTTAAAGAATCATAAGGGACCTGGACACCATGAAGTCTACACCATTAAAAAAAATTTGTAACTTTATTTATTTAAAATTTATTTTTTATTTTTTTAATCTATTTATTTTTGGCTGTGTTGGGTCTTCACTGCTGCTCATGGGCTTTCTCTAGTTGCAGCGAGCACACAGGCTTCTCATTGCGGTGGCTTCTCTTGTTGTGGAGCACGGGCTCTAAGCACGTGGGCTTCAGTAGTTGTGGCACGCAGGCTCAGTAGTTGTGGCGCATGGGCTGAGTTGCTCCGCGGCATGTGGGATCTTTCCGGACCAGGGCTCGAACCCGTGTCCGCTGCATTGGCAGATGGATTCTTAACCACTGCGCCACCCGGGAAGCCCCAGTCTACAGCATTTTTGTTAAATATTGGAAACAGAGCTGGGAGTGAGAAAACGACTTACCCAGGGTTATCCCACAGGTGAGGGGCAGCCCAGTCCTGTGTGCCACCCCCCTTCTCTGAGGGTGGTCACAGACAGCTGCGGGGACAGGACTGCACATCAGCACCGTGTTCCATTAGACCGCCCTGATCAGTCAGGGTCCCAACTGGAAACAGTTGGCACACTCCAAAATGGAAAATTGAGGTGTATTTGTTACAGGAATTATTTAAGTGTAAACCACAAGAGGTAGAGAAGTAACCCAGGGCTAGTACACCAGGGAAGACCATTGTCAACCCTAGGCTAAAAGGGAGCTGTTTCCAGAACCCAAAGACAAAAAGAAAGGAGAGGCCACCTGCCTGAGCAATGGTCATCAGTGACCTCCAGGAACGGGAGCTGGGGTGAGGAAGATCCTGACCTCCCATCTCCTGCCAGGGTTCTCTGTGGACTGAGCCCATTAGGAAGCCAGAGACCTAAGGAGCCCTATGAGGGCAGTCCCTGCAGGGCAGCCTCCTGGGACGCAGGCAGGGTAGGGAAGGGTGGGGAGTAGATGGGGTAGGAGGACAAATGGAACTCATTCAACACAGAGAACCAGCTAAGGTAAGCCTTAGCCAAGTAGAAAGGAAAGTCAAAGCTATATGGTAAGGACTGGAAAATGTGTGGGCACAAGGCCAAGCTGTAAACATCAGAGCCCATGTCTACAGATGTCTAGAGCAACACACCAAAAGGGATTCAGTCCTCTGTGGCTCCATCTGCCTTAGACCAAGGTCAATTAATCTGATTGTTATGGCCATGCCCTCTCTAGAGCTCATTGAGAGTAGGACTTTGCCTTTTAGTTTTTTCATGTGCCTCCATAACCCTGAATACAATGTGATTAATTTCTTGGAAGTTAGGTCCTTGTGCTCACAGGATCAGAGAGGAATTGTTTCTCCATGGTCCTGCCTTACAAAGCTGGGCAGGTGTGTCAAGCCAAGCCCAGCTCTTGGAACACTTACGGAGAGCCCAGGAATCCCCAGTTTGGCCTTGGCAAGTAGGAACAGGTGCTTCTGAATTCATGAAGGGGACATGACACCCAAGATCTGAGTAACATCAAAATGTGTTGCAATGCCTTTTGGACTTACAGATAAGGTGCTCTTTAACTAAAACCTTTTCATAGGCCAGAAACTGCTTAGAATGTCTGGGTTTTATCTCTTCTCTCTTATCAGAAAAACGGAGGTACAGACAGCATGAAATACTTTATGGTTTTTCTAGCTGGTTGAAAAATAACTAGCAGTTGTTTTTCAGCTCAATGTGCCCTTGGAGACCTAGACTTGAAAGCAGCTTGTTTTCAAACGAGAATCAGAGCTGCTCTGTTTGTATGCATTTTATTTATAGTCTAGAAACATGTAAAGACAGAGCATACATTACAAAGATTTTTGAGCCTCTAAAACTACTTATAGATTCAAGTTACTAATTATATGGGAACAATAAAACTGGATGATATAAAGACTGACCCCATCACAGATATCCAACACCTAAATTAGTTTATTTAGTTCATTCAACAAATGTTCCTTGAGTGCCTACATTCCTGACCCTGCAAGGGGTTTCACATCAGGCAAGAGTATGTGGGTCTCTTTAGTAGGAGGGAGAAGTTCAGGAAATGCTCCTTCAACAGGTGTGAACTGAAGTCTTGCAACTTTGACCATCTGAAAAACTGCAACTACACAAAAAAGGAAAGAATTCATTTTCTTATACAGGCAACTCTCAATTATTCAGTGACCAGAAAAGCAATTTATGGATTATGCCAGCCTCTTGCTTTCCATCACTTCCTCTATTGCCCAGTTTGTTTTTACTTGTCATTAGCATAGCCTAAGTGTAGGTGGACTTGAAATGATTAAAAAGGAAAATCCATACTGACCGTCAAGGAGAAAGTCTTGTAATGAGACTCAGAAGATGTTTGGTGATTTTTACCCAGCAGAAGAAACATTTTTCCCCAGATTATATTCACCCTAAAAGATGTCTTCCAACAGAAGACTTGGCAATATACATAGCTCATGCCTCCTGCTGTTGCTGCACTGAGCCAAGGCAGGCATTTAAATCTGGAGGAGAGGGACTTCCCTGGCGGTCCAGTGGTTAAGACTTCCCCTTCCAATGCAGAGGGTGCGGGTTCGATTCCTGGTCAGGGAGCTAAGATCCCACATGGCTCACAGCCAAAAAAACAAAACATGATACAGAAGCAGTATTGTAACAAATTCAATAAAGACTTTCAAAATGGTCCAAAACAAAAAAATAAATCTTAAAAAAAAAATCTGGAAGAGAGTAAACCTCCTTTACCTCCAGAATGGCAGGGATCTGGCAGGAGCAGGGTAAGCAAAATAGTGAGGAAAGTTAAAGAAGGATATACCTGGTAAATGTTCTGAACTTAAATCTGAACTGGGGACAATAGGCAGAAATACAGAAATTGTGCAGTTAAAATACTGGTTCTGCTACGAGGATATGCCTGCTAGGGGCACTTATTTTCTCTCGTCCATAGCTGGATTCCACCTAAGACCTCCAGCTGCAGTTTCTATCTATCCCCACATGATACCTTCCCTGACTCCCCAGGTCAAAAGAGTCCCCCCTCACCCTCAGCACTCCCTGTCCACCTGTCACAGAGCTGCCTGCAGTCATTGTTTGACTACTGTATATTTCCAGCTCTGTCTATGTCTTATCTTCCCACCCAGACTATAAATTCTTTTTTTTTTTTTTGGCCATGCCACCTGGCATGCAGGATCTTAGTTCCTCAACCAGGGATCCAACCCATGGCCTCTGCAATGGAAGCGTGGAGTCTAACCACTGGGCCACCGGGAAAGTCCCCAGACTATAAATTCTTGAAGCTACCTTGCAGCATGTCTTGCAGGACTTTTAGAGCCTTCCAGAACCCATCTCCATGTTGCTTTTAGTAGGAATTATTATTCTACACTTGCCCCAACTCATCTTTATTCCCCTTGGCAGGAATTAGAGGCAGAGTAGAGGCAGGCCTACAGTCCTGAGATTCTAAAAGCCTAGATGGCAAAGCCCTTCCCACTCTTAGAATAATAACAGCCATTCAAAACCCCAGAAGCTTGGATTGAAAGGATACTTCAAACCATTATTGTCCATTAACACCTTGCTACTTGTCCAAGCGCTGAAGGATTGTCACCTGGGCCTGATAAGTTTATAAAGTTATGTGCTAAAGAAAAGGGGATGGACCAAGTCTTAGCGTGAGGCATGAGATTGGGAACAGAGCTGAGTCCAGAAGGGGAGGCTCTGAGAGGGTTTTTGGGGTTAGTGACTGCAGATGGAGGTTACTGCATGCCTGGGAGCCTGAGCAGGGCAAGAGAACAGAAAATACCAGAAGAGGGATTTGGGTGAACCAGGTCAACTCGGTGAAGGCTATTTAAATCAACTCAGTAGCAATATTTTAAAAGAGACTCAATTCACGCGGCTAAAAAGTCAGCTAATTATCAATACTCAGACATAATAAGTAAGTTATTTTGAAGATACGAATTAGAGATATAAGTGCAAAATAGAGCTGAAGAGTTTTTTTTTTAAATAAATGTATTTATTTATTTTTGGCTGCGTTGGGTCTTCGTTGCTGCACGCGGGCTTTCTCTGGTTGCAGAGAGTGGGGCTTACTCTTCATTGCGGTGTGCGGGCTTCTCGTTTTGGTGGCTTCTCTTGTTGCGGAGCACGGGCTCTAGGCGCGCGGGCTTCAGTAGTTGTGGCTCGCGGCATCTAGAGCGCAGGCTCAGTACTTGTGGCGCACGGGCGTAGTTGCTTCAACGGCATATGGGATCTTCCCGGACCAGGGCTCGAACCCGTGTTCACTGCATTGGCAGGCAGATTCTTAACCACTGTGCCACCAGGGAAGCCCAGAGCTAAAGAGTCTTAAAGACCTAATCTAGCACTTTTAAGGACAGAGAAATCCAAGATTCCAAGGTAAAGGGCCCCAGCCAGTTGCGACTTAGGTGATGGGACAGCCAAGAAGCCAAGTGTTCACCCCATCACGTGTTGTGTTTGACACTTAATCAGAAGTAAGAATTTTAACTAAGAATAAAAAAAAGTTAAAGTAAAAATTTTTGACAAAGAATTAAGTAGCGAATTAGCAGCAGCGTTTATTTGGAAAATACATTGCTCATTAATTTAAAAATAAAATAATAGAAACCTCAAGTATTAGCTAAACATTTACATCCTTATCTATTCAGATACTAAGAAGTTCAGTGTATTTTGCAATTTTTCTTTTTTATTGATTCCATGGAGGCCAACTAAGTGTGAACTTTGATAACTTTTATTACTTTTCTTTTGAAAACTTTAATTTTGACTCTTTTTAGTTGGACTATAGAAAACAACAACAATAGGACTTCCCTGGTGGTCCAGTGGTTAAGACTTCATGCTCCCAATGCAAAGGGCCTGGGTTCAATCCCTGCTCCGGGAACTAGATCCCTCATGCCACAAGAATATTTTTTATTTTATTTATTTTTTAAATTTAATTTTATTTATTTTTTATACAGCAGGTCCTTATTAGTCATCAATTTTGTACACATCAGTGTATACATGTCAATCCCAATCTCCCAATTCATCACATCACCACCACCGCTTTTCCCCCTTGGTGTCCATACGTTTGTTCTCTACATCTGTGTCTCTATTTGTGCCCTGCAAACTGGTTCATCTGTACCGTTTTTCTAGATTCCACATATATGCGTTAATATACAATATTTGTTTTTCTCTTTCTGACTTATTTCACTCTGTGTGACAGTCTCTAGATCCATCCACATCTCTACAAATGACCCAATTTTGTTCCTTTTTATGGCTGAGTAATATTCCATTGTATATATGTACCACATCTATTTTTTTAAAAAAGAAAGAAAACAACAACAATGACTCCCACTCCCACAGAAAACCTGATGTATTAATTGAAAATAATTTAAACTTTTCTCCTAACATTGTTGACGTAAATAAATGTAATTTTAAGATTTTTTAAATTTCAAAGTTAAATGTTATTAAATAAATATATGAGAATATATTATAAAATCATTTCATCTTTGTTGAAGACACTTTGTTTTGCTCTGAATTCTGCCAAGAGTTGTTCACATATTGGAAAGTCAAGTCACAGACAGCAATGCCAGTCTGGTATTTGAGTTACCAGTATGCTTTGTGTTTGTGGCTGTCACATCCTTAATAGTGGTATATGGTCCTTCCCTTTTCTTTTGACCTGGGTTCTCCTCCAAAAGGACTGTAGTGATAAAGATGAATTAAGTCTTTAAATTAGGGATGAGAGGTTATATTTTGCCCTGACACCTCAAGTTTGACTAGTTCACTGACTGAACAAATTACTTTTGTCTTCTGATATCTGTATTAATTTAAATATAGATTAAAGTGCCAGAAGACGTCTACAACCTTGGTCTCCCCATTTTTAAGTTAATTTGAACTATGTATGTAGTGCCTCCTAATTCACAAAACACTGTGCAGAGTTCTGAGAGAATCAAGGGATTCAATAAAATGTAGCTCCTGACTTCAGCGGGTGTGAGTCTGACTGTGATCAATGTTCTAATGAACTTGTTAGAGCACCTATAGCAATCCAGACCAAATAGTGGCTAAGGTGCAGGCGTTGGAACCGGACAACCCAGAAGTCAATCCTAACTCCACTGATCCTTACCTGGGTAACCTGAGACCCTGTGGCTCACTTACCCATCTTGTAAAATGGGTTATCTAGAGGATCACTGATAGATGTGGCACTCTACAACATCCAGCCACTTCTAAGCCACATGGCAGCTCAGTGTCTTGTAGCATTATTCTTTTTATTTACAATAAGGAGTAAAGGTTCTTTTCCAAGTCATCGTGATCATCATCTGGCCTTGAATCTTCCCTCTGCTACAGATCCCTACTGAAATCTAAGTAAATCATATATTACACTTAGAAGGCTAGAAAAGTGCTGATTGAAAATGCAAGAATATTTTACCACTGGAATCTACTGAAGTAAATTTTACTTAGAAAAGGCAACTATTTTTTTACTGCTACCTGTTCCCATTCTGGCCCTATGCCTCTGCCTGGAGTTTGGGAAGCCCTGGTGGGTAGATTATATGTGATGAGCTTCACTCTGAACTGGCCTTCTTCTGGTCGATAAACAAGCTTCGGTAACACCTTCCCACATGTGTTAATTTTCTAAAAGAAAGCTTGAGATAAATCCAGGATAGTAAGTAGCCCAGTGCCCCACTGGGCACATGGTCAAAAGAGAGTTGCCATTCTCCCTTTAATATCCAAAGATTGATACTAGAAGGAACTTTGGAAACATCTGAATTACAGGTATCTGTAGAACTACTTTCCTCTCTGACATGTTCTCCCCCAAAGCAACTTCTTTTTGTTTTGTAAATAGTTAATACATTGACTTCATTTACAAATCAAAACAAATTAAAAAGTACACACTGAGAAGACATCTTCCTACCCCAAGCCCATCTAGCCTTTGTCGCCACCAAGGGCAGCCCTTCACATTGGCATCTTGTTTATCTTTCCAATGATTCTTCATGCAACAGAAGTAAATATAAAAACATGGGACTTCCCTGGTGGTCCAGTGGTTAAGAATCCGCCTTCCAATGCAGGGGACACGGGTTGGATCTAAGAGCCCACATGCCGAGGGGGAACTAAGACACCTGACACAGCCAAATAAATATAAAAAAAAATTAAAAAAATAAAAACATGTCATTATTTCCTCTACTTTATAACAACTGAGACAGCAGGTTGTATGTACTCTTTGTACCTTGCCTCTTAATATGCCCTGGAGCTCTCTCTGTGTCAATATGGAGAGATCACCCTCATTCTTTTGTTTATACCTGCATTAATAGCCCCATATTGCTGGACACTTGGATTATTTCCAGTCTTTTGCTATTGCAAACAATGTCACAATAGAGAACCTTATCTCTGACATTTCGTGACTTTATCTATAAGATAAAGTCCTGGGAGTGAGATTGCTGGGTCAGAGGACTGGCCTACATTTCCAGTTTCAAGGCTAAGACTTCTAAATCCAGGGCTCGGGGGAGAGTAAATAAAGCAGACTACTCAGTTTGTGCCTGTGGACTGGTGCCAGTCTCTGCAATGAAATGGTGCAGAAATTGCGAGAAGTGAGAGAACTTAGAGCAATTTTCCATTGCTGTGTCATCCAAGTACATAATCATTTTTCTAAGTAGTTGCCTTTTACTGATTTTGTCTGTCTGTGATGACTGGAAAGAAAAAATGACTTCTGTGACTATGCAAAATCACCAATACCTTCTTTATTATGAGATTTCCTTTCAAATCATTTTAAATTCAGTAAAGTTTATTATCCAAACTTCTGAAAAAGTTGAAAAATAGGACTACCCCTAAACATGAAAGAGTAAAACAAAATTAGACTAACCAAGAAGTGAAAACATAGCTCAGTCATTTAACAGCAGTTCTACCCAAAGACTGGGTTCACCTCTTAGGGGGTGTTGAGCCAAAAGACCTACCGAAGCTGAAGATCGGGAGAAGGAAGGATTTATTACTTGCGGCAAGTGAGAACACGGGGCATCTTTCCCAAATCAGTGTCTTCCTGAACAGCAAAATTGGGGGTTTTAAGCTAAGCGTACATGCATATTCATGAAGGGGCCTGAGCAGTATATGCATATTCTTGAAGGGGCGAGTAGAGGAGGATTCAGCTTATAATTGGGGCAAAGGTCTACAGTCTAAACTTCAGTCCTGAGGGTCAGAAAAGGTCAACATCATCATTCCCCAGCTTCCAACCAGTCTGGGGTCTTAGCAAGTAGTTAACCATCCTCCACCTGGATGGGGGCCTTGGTTCCCATAGAACAACTCAAAGATATGTATTAGATTGTTATGTATATCCCTTGAGGAGGAACTAGGACTCTGTTTTATTACTGCACTATTGTTTCTTGACTGCTTTTCTTCTGTTCTTGCTTTCCTTTGTTCACTTAAGATCATTAATTACTAAGACCTGTTCAAGGAGAAGCATTGTGGCCAGGCTTAGGTGACAAAACGGTTTAGGTCAGAATGGCTTCGCCTATGTCAAAAAGCTGTATCTGGTTCTTTTCCCTGGGGACCCCCTACCCTATCTGCCTACAGAATTGGTGGAATACCAACATATTCCGATGTGAGAGATATAAGACCTACAAAATATGTGGAAGAACTGCCAGAGACAGGGGCTGGCGGGTGCAGCGGGGAGGGTCTCCCAGATGAAACAAGTAGATAATGATACAATATAAAATGTAGTAGGTGCCAAGTGACACGGTGAGGTCTCACCTTTTTACAAAAGGATCTGGCCACCCAGGCAGAAAAGCAGTGTATCAGGAATCATCCTGTCTGCCAGGACACCAATCTCCAAAAAGTGGGAAGGAGATGTAAGATGAAATAGAGATATGCAGGAAGAAAATGTTATAAATTCTATTTAATTTTATTATCTCATCCTTTTATTATTTTTTAAAATATTTATTTATTTGGTTGTGCTGGGGCTTAGTTGTGGCCGGCGAGCTCCTTAGTTGCGGCTCCAGGGCTCCTTAGTTGTGGCATGTGAACTCTTAGTTGCAGTATGCATGTGGGATCTAGATCGAACCCCCAGGGAAGACTGGGAGTACGGAGTCTTAACCACTGCGCCACTGTGTCCCATCTTATCCTTTTAAATACGCGTTATCCGGGCTTCCCTGGTGGCACAGTGGTTGAGAGTCCGCCTGCCGATGCAGGGGACACGGGCTCATGCCCCAGTCCGAGAAGATCCCACATGCCGCAGAGCGGCTGGGCCCGTGAGCCATGGCCACTGAGCCTGCGCGTCTGGAGCCTGTGCTCCCCAACGGGAAAGGCCACAGCAGTGAGAGGCCCGCGTACCGCAAAAAAAAAAAAGGGCCTTCCTGTTTTGACTCCACAGACCAGTGTAGTCATAGGAAAGGAAGGGAATACGCAGACTGTAATTATCCCTGTGCCTGGGGCCTCATTTGCCTTAATAAATTCCCATCACTGGAACAGTTGTTGGCACAGAATGAGTGCTCAGTACACCGTGTGGCAGGAAGGATGGTGGAGAGGGAGGGAAGAAGGAACCGTGGATACCCTTTCAAGACTGACACTTGACCTGTAAATACAAAATGCCAAACAGCTCTCAGATCATTTAAAAATATTTTTTTAAACCAAATATTTCATATGTTTGATGGCCCCATGTACAACTTAAATCACCCTAGAGTTATTAGGCCCTGGTTTCAGGTTCTGCTTTTTTCTTACTAGCTGTGTGACCTTGGGCAAGTCACATAACCTCAATGAGTCACAGTTTCTAAGGTAATATGGGCGATCTTGGGCAAGTCACCTCCTCTCTAAGACTCAGTTTATTTTACCAGTAAACGGGAGGGTCAACCAGTGGGCAGAAGATCTGATTAGGCACATCACCAAAACAGATACCAAATGGCCAATAGGCATATGAAGGCAGAGTCAATGTCATTACCCATCAGGAAATGAAAATTGAAACATAAATGTGATACTACTACATACCTTCTGGAATCATTGGAATGAAAAAGGTGGTCAGTCCTAAGTGATGGAAGGATGTGGGACACCTGGGACTCTTTTTTTTTCTTAATTTAATTTTATTTATTTTTGGCTGCGTTGGGTCTTCGTTGCTGCACATGGGCTTTCTCTAGTTGTGGTGAGCTACTCTTTGTGGTTGTGAGTTGTGGGACTACTCTTTGTTGCGGTGCGCGGGCTTCTCATTGCGGTGGCTTCTCTTGTTGTGGAGCGTGGGCTCTAGGTGCGGGGGCTTCAGTAGTTGTGGCACGTGGGCTCAGTAGTTGTGGCTCACAGGCTCTAGAGCGCAGGCTCAGTACTTGTGGCACATGGGCTTAGTTGCTCCACGGCATGTGGGATCTTCCTGGACCAGGGCTCAAACCCGTGTCCCCTGCAATGGGAGGAGGATTCTTAACCACTGTGCCACCAGGGAAGCCACACCTGGGACTCATTCATTTCGGGTGGGAATGTAAATTGCAACAACCGCTGGCAAACTGATGGGCAGTATCTGCTAACGCTAGACCTATGCATACCCAGTAACCCCACTCCTAGATATATTCCTAATGGAAATATGAAGATGTTATTTACCAAAAGACATGTATAAGACTGTTTAATCAAAATGGCCCCAAAGTATCTGATTATCCATCAACAGTAGAATGGATAGGGACTTCCAGTGGTTAAGACTCTGCACTCTCAAAGCAGGGGACATGGGTTCTATCCCTGGTCGGGGAATTAAGATCCCACATCCTGCACGGCGTGGCCAAAAAAGCAGATGAACAAAAAAACAAAAGCAAAAAGTAAGAATGGATAAATTGTAGCAAGTGTATACAGTAATAGGTCATCAGAAATAGGAATAAATAATTTATAACACTATACAACATGGATGGAACTCACAAATGATGTTGAACCAAGAAAGCCAGACACAGGGATACATTCCGTTGGATTCCATTTTTATATTTAAAAGGAAAAAACAGGCACAGCTAATCCATGCTTTAGAAGTAGGACAGCAGTCACCCTTGGGGAGGGAGGTATGGGAAGGTGACACAGGGGGCCTGGGGTGCTCACAATGTTCTGCTCTTGATCTGGGCACTGATTACACAGGTGTTCTGTTTGTGAAGATGCACCAAGCTGTACCCATCTGATATATTCAGTTTTCTGTGTTTATTCTACTGCAGTAAAATTTTGTAAAGGAGGGGGTTGGCCTAGGTTCAGCATCTTTAATGTCCTTTCCAGCTTCAACTGGGATAATAACTACCTCGTTGTGTCAGGCACTGAACTAAGTGCCTTCCACATAGACTCTTGTGCAGTCCTCCGAGCCAGGCACTATGGTGAGGAAACTGAGGCCCAGAGACATGGGGAGCTTGCCAAGTTCATCTATCGACTGAGGGGTGGAGGTGGCTTTGAACCCAACCACTCAGAGGCCAGGGGCCTTCACCTCATCCTTGAAAAGCACAGCCCAATGGAACCAGGAGGAGTTAGGTGCAGCAAGAGCAGCCCTACTGGGCGTCTCCCCCTGGGTGTCTCCCCCTTTGTCTCCACAACCCGGCTCCTCCTGAGTTTTCCTTCCGCTGGAGGGAGAAGGGGGCCTTTCTCTTTGCCTGTT
>NW_006796565.1:1105336-1144784 GCF_000442215.2 Lipotes vexillifer | reverse complement strand
TTCCCTGTTTATCTTTCTCTGAATCTGTGTCTTCTTACCTCCCCCTAGACTCTTAGATGCTTCCCTTCAATTGACCGTATGGAATTATGTTTTTAAATGTATTTATTATGTATTGAAGAATTTCTATGCTAGCCTACTCATAATTTTAAAAAGCTAATTAAATAGGTTCTTAAGAGTCATTCCTAAAAAAACAAATACACTAAGCTGATCTGTGCCCATCAAATGGTTGGGGGTCTCTCAATGCAAAAATGCTCTCTAATCACTCCTTTAAATAAGGCTCCCTGGCTACATGTTTTCAAGTGGGAATCTGAAATGGTAATTTTTTTTTAAGTATAGTTGATTTACAATGTTGTGTTAATTTCTGGTGTACAACAAAGTGATTCAGAGAGAGAGAGAGAGATATACATATATATATGCTTTTTCATATTCTTTTCCTTAATGGTTTATCACAGGATATTGAATATATTTCCCTGTGATATACAGTAGGACCTTGTTGTTTGTGTTTTCTTATACATAGTAGTTTGTATATGTTAATCTCAAATTCCTAGTTTATCCCTCCCCCACCCCTGTGGGTCTGTTTCTGGCTTGTAAATAAGTTGATTTTAAAATGATCATTTTTAACATCAGAAATTTATGACCAGTGGATGGCCCAAGTCTGAAAAGGTACCTATCAGACTCTTTATGGGGTATTCAGAACTTGTAAAGTAAGGCTAGGAAGTTAATGTCCTGGAAACCTGGTGTTGATTTAATTTGTAGCCACTAATTAAAATTCTGTAAAGATGCTTTGCTTTCACTATGGAAATGGCCTTAAATGTGTTTTTGTGTATACTGCCTACAAATGGAGCCACTGTGTGTGTATCTAGCAAGGGTCTGAAAAAGATGACTTAAGGAAGTCGTGTTAGGGGGACTTCCCTGGCGGTCCAGTGGTTAAGACTTTGCCTTCCAGTGCAGGGGGTACAGGTTCAATCCCTGGTTGGGGAGCTAAGGTCCCATATGCCTCGCGGCCAAAAAGCCAAAACATAAAGTAGAAGCAATATTGTAACAAATTCAATAAAGACTTTAAAAATGGTCCACATCAAAAAAATCTTAAAAAAAAAAAAAAGATTCCAAAGCCACAAAGCAACTGTTAGTGTTCGGTGACCTTCTGCACTGGCTGTCTTTGGGGCTTTGAAATTGATTTTCTTTTCTTTTTAAAAAAAATTTATTTATTTATTTATTTTGGGGGGGTTGTGTTGGGTCTTCGTTGCTGCGCATGGGCTTTCTCTAGTTGCGTCCAGCGGGGGCTACTCTTCATTGTGGTGCATAGGCTTCTCATTGCGGTGGCTTCTCTTGTTAAGGAGCACAGGCTCTAGGCACGCCGGCTTCAGTAGTTGTGGCACAAGGGCTCAGTAGTTGTGGCTCGTGGGCTCTAGAGTGCAGGCTCAGTAGTTGTGGTGCATGGGCTTAGTTGCTCCATGGCATGTGGGATCTTCCCGGACCAGGGATCAAACCCATGTCCCCTGCATTGGCAGGCGGATTCTTAACTACTGTGCCACGAGGGAAGCCCCTGAAATTGATTTTCAAAAAAAAAAGAGTCGTGTTAGGGTAAAGATACCCTCTGTTGATGAATGCTAGTTGGTGGGGGGGTGGGAATGGGAATACATATATACAACCTCTGATAATTATAAAATTATTTAAAAGCTTTGCTAATAAAGAGCAAGAAATAATTAAACAAGAAATTATTACAAACAAAATTTATTAGACAAACACATCAATAGATTGAGTCTAAGAATTTGGTTGGAAAGCCACTGGGCCTTTTAAAGCAGCAGAAGTCCAAAGTCACACACTTCGAGCATTTACTCTGCTAAAATCCGAAGAAACAAGAAATGTCAGGAAGTATAGCACTCCATGCTAGTCCATAGACAGATAAGCCTCCCACCTCCCTCCCCAGTCCCTCTCTCCAAATGGAGTCTCCTGTGATTCTGGTACCTGAGAGGAATAGAATGTTTCCCGAGTCTTACAGAAATTCAGCTTCTTTGTTATAGAACTTGCCTCTGTGTATTTGAATTGCCTACTGGGATACATGGAATGTTGCTTTTGAGAAACTGAGAAATAGTTACTGAAGGAATGTTTATCGATATGTAAAGTGAATAAAATAATATTCTCTACTATAGTAACTGCAGTTTGAATCTCATCTGGCATCAGTTGTCTTTTAGAAAGTCATAATGCATTGTTTGGGGACACTTTTCTCCTTCAGAATAAAAGGAAAAGAGTCTAATTAACAAATTATAATTAAAAAATACATATTCTCAAATCTTATGAGAGTCCCATGAATGTGAAGTCTTCATTTAATTTGGAAGAAAGGAATATTTTCTCATTCCCAATAATAACTGAAGTAGGTATTTCAAGGTTATAATAATATCATGTGTTCATAATACCAAACAGCATGCTCTTACTTTACAAGAAGCCATTGATCATTAAATTTAATTATTAATGACACAGGCTACCAAGAAATAGCAAGGAATGGTATCCATATAGATATCACCGGGCCTAAAGTCCTCGAAAAAAGGTGAGAGTGAAACAAACGTGACCTAGTTGGGGAGGTCTGGTTTTCTGAGATACGGGCTACAAATCATACCACATAAAAAGCTAAAGGAAGGGTATTCCAAACAAAGCCGGCAAGAGAATTTTACAGAATTTTTTAAAAATTTTTATTTATTTATTTTTGACTGTGTTGGGTCTTCGTTTCTGTGCAAGGGCTTTCTCCAGTTGTGGCAAGTGGGGGCCACTCTTCATAGCGGTGCGTGGGCCTCTCACTGTCACGGCCTCTCCCGTTGTGGAGCACAGGCTCCAGACGCGCAGGCTCAGTAGTTGTGGCTCACGGGCTTAGCTGCTCCGTGGCATGTGGGATCCTCCCAGACCAGGGCTCGAACCCGCGTCCCCTGCATTAGCAGGCAGATTCTCAACCACTGCACCACCAGGGAAGCCCTGGAGAATTAATTCTTAAGGGAGATTACAAAAGCAGCAGTTAGAATGTTCATCCATATATTAAGTTACTGCAGTTGAATCCATCATAAATATGCTTTTTGCTTCCATGGTAGCTTTTTACACCCCAAAATTATTTCTTTTACGGCTCCTAACGACCTTTTGCTTGTTCACCATGCCATCTTGGAGAGTCTGTGTGGAACAGAGTATCTTTCAAGTCAGAATCTTAGATGAAGCTCTAAAAACGTTGAGTCTGTGCTTTAAAATAATAGTCCAGGGCTTCCCTGGTGGCGCAGTGGTTGAGAGTCCGCCTGCCGATGCAGGGGACACGGGTTCGTGCCCCGGTCCGGGAGGATCCCACATGCGGCGGAGCAGCTGGGCCCGTGAGCCATGGCCGCTGAGCCTGCGCGGCCGGAGCCTGTGCTCCGCAACGGGAGAGGCCACAGCAGTGAGAGGCCCGCGTACCGCAAAAAAAGAAAAAAAAAACTTGCAGTGGTGTGGAAGTGCGTCTACTTCAGCTGGCAAGTCTAGCAATAAAGCTGTTGAATTTCCCAAAAGAACTTCCGGTCTTCTCTGAAAAATCAGGTACACATTTTCTCAGGAATAGCCTGTGGAGAGACTGTTTGGAATGAGAGTTGAGCTCAAGTCCTAAGCTTAAACGAAGACCTAAAAATGTAGAGTATTATGCATTTAAAAAATAGTCCATTTCACGGCGGCAGTGTGTGCTCACAGACTCAGCTTTCTCCAACTTTGTTCGGTATTTGGAAGGAATCGCTGGGTTTGGGCCAGTAATCGAGTATGAAATGGGAAACAATCAGCTGTGAAAAAGGAAAGCTCCTTACCCTCTGAGTGAGCCACAGCCTTTGAAGATTCCATCCTAGGTGTGAGCAGCTGGAGGGCGGGTCTTGTCTCCCTCTGGACACCATCCCCACCGCTGGGTTAGCCCCGCGCCGCCGAACGCCCAGACCCTCAGAAAGAACTCTTGAACTGAATTAAGCCTGACCGAAACGGTCCAGAAGGAAGGTCCAGAAACGGAAGGTTTAAGGACAGCCTCCGTCTCCGGGCATTTTAAAGATGGCAGATCCTTGACCCCCTTCAGTGGACCGCGTGAATTCGAGGGTTCAGCGAGGCGGGGCGGCGCGCGGTGGGGAGTCGGCAGGCGGCCTCTCCCTGCCCTCTGGCGGCGCCTCCCGGCAGCGGGAAGGGAAGGGGGCGCGCAGACACCCGCGCACCGGGAGGGGGCAGTCCCTGCGCGTTGGTGCCCCTCTGTGGGGTGGGGACCACAAGTCCACACCAATCACTCGTGAATCCGGACGAAGTGGGGCCCGAGGGGCTTCGGGTTCATAGATGTGGGGCGTAGAAAGGGGTCAGGTAGGAGGGCCCGAGGAAGGGCGCAAAGGAGCCCCTGGCGGCAGTGGCCGTCAGCGGGAAGGAGGCGGCGGCCGGGAAGAGGACGTTGGCCGCCGAGTAGGAGGGGAAAGTCTGGAAAGGATGGGCGGTCGGGCCCAGCTGACCCGGGCTGGCCCCCGCGCCGCCGCCGCCGCCGCCGCCGCCCGCCCCCGCCGAAGTCCCAGGCTGGGCCGCGCCAACTCCCGCCTGCGCCGCGCCTTCAGCGCCGGGGTTCTGCTTCTTCCACTTGGTCCTGCGGTTCTGGAACCAAATTTTGACCTGCGTCTCAGTGAGGCTAAGCGATAGCGCGAGGTTCAGGCGCTCGCACACAGACAGGTAGCGCGTGGCCCGGAACTTGGTCTCCAAGGCCACCAGCTGCTCGTAGGTGAAGGCGGTGCGCGCGCGCCGCGGCTTGGAGCAGCTGGGCTCTGAGCGCCGGCGCCGGGGCCGCGGGGAGCCCGGCGAGCCCGGGGAGCCCGCGAGGCCGCCCGCGCTCCTGTCTCCCGCCGCCGATGCCGCGGCCCGGGCCTCGGGGGAGCGCGTCCGGGCCTCCTGCAGGCGCGCAGTCCGCTCCCGCAGCTGCCGCCGCCCTGCGTCCTCCAAGTCCTCGTCCTCCGCCTCCTCCGCCTCCGAGCCCTCCAGCGGGGACGCCAAGCCGGCTCCTCGGCCCGCAGCATCTAGGGGAGAAGGGGACGGTGATCAGAAGCCCGGAACTACCCGGCCGGTCCTGGTCCCCAGACCTGGCCCTCGTCCTCCCTAGAGCAGGCAGCTCTCTTTGCCCAACCCAGAGCCCAGCCCTGCCCCTCTCCGGAATTGCGCTCCCTGACCTCACGCCCACGACCGCTCTTAGTTGCAAGCCCTTTCCAGGAGGTGGGAGTTAGCGTTGCAGTGCCCGCTTTCTCTTCACCCACCTACTACCTAGTAGGCGTCCGAGAAATGTATTTCGAATGAATGAGTGGCACTCCGCATTAAGAAAGAATAACGACCTTATTGGACAACCTTATCGCTGTACATTAAGACATCTATATGTCAAGTGCGTTTGGGGCTGTCTCCCCAGTCCCTAGAAGCCTATTTTGGCCTGGAACTGCCAGCAATTAAAAAAGAAGTTATTAAGGGCCCCCTCCTCCCTTTTAAAGTGAAATTCCCTCTTTCCCATCTTCTCTCTCCTGCCGTGTTAATAGAGTTTCAGATTTGTGCGGGGCCGGATCGATAGATGTCATCTATTAAAGGTAAGTTTTAATCGAACAATATTAGGATCAGACAGGGAAAGGGGGTTTGAAGTCCGTACCTGCAAGCTGTGGGCAGGAGATATGCAGGCGCCAGTAATAGAATATCGATCATGGGGGTGGGGAAAGGGGAGTGCGGCCCCTGCGAGGGGCGATCCGAACAATTACCAGGCAGACCGCCCAGGCCCAAGCGCAGCCGCCAGAGGCACCCAGAGCCCCAGACAATCACCGCTAAACTTAGGGAAGGGAAGCGGGGGAGCTGCCGAGACTTCAAGCCTCTCCCTGACCTGAGCCCCCGATCTTTGGCGTCCTTCCAGGGAACCTCGTGCCCACGCCTCACCCAGCTTGGGTCCTGCTGTTTTTTGTCTTTCCTTTCAGACACAAACTTTCCTGGACCCCTCATCAGGTGTCCTCCAGAGTTCGGAGTTGTTTTGTTTGTTTTTGCCGCACTCAGCTTGTGGGATCCTAGTTCCCCCACCAGGGATCGAACCCGTGTGCCCTGCAGTGGAAGGTGGAGTCCTAATCACTGGACCGCCAAGGAATCCCCAGAATTAGGGGTTAAATCAAAAAGGGTTTCCGGGAGAAAGGACCAACAGCCTCCCGTCACCCGACCCCACTCCGGCCCCAGCCCAGTCAACGATTGGGTCTGGGGAGAGTGAGCGTGCAGGGCAGCAGAGTCTCTGCAGCTGTCTCTGGATGGTTGGAAGTGGGCCCTGGGTGCGAAAACCGGACCTCACTGCCTACTAAGACTTCGGACACATGATTCAGCCTCAGCTTCCTCGTCCAGAAAATGGAGAGATGATGCTGTCTACCTCGTTAAGGATGCTGTCTACCTAGCAGGTTTCGAAGTTTTTGCTGACTTTTATCCCAGTCTCTAGCCCAGGTCCTGGCACATAGGGGACAATTAAATGCCCAATAAATGAATGAGCCTGGACGAGGTGGGCGCTGGGTAAGAGTTTCCTCTGCGAGTAAATCAGAGCTGGGGTGCTTGCTTGCTTGGCGGGTAAGCAGGGACAGGCTTCGGTGGCAAATCCCTGACCCAGGATGCTGCAGGCCCCCTTTCTGCGTCAATTTAATTACGTGCCTGGTCCCCTTGGGGAAGACGCCGTTAAGGGCTACTCACCCGATCCACGGCTCTCCCTCCCACCTTCCCATCGCATCATGCAAGCTGGGGCTTTCCGGGACCGGAGGCCGCCTCGCATCCTTACCAGGCGTCTCTCGCTGCCGGGCCGGGTCTCGGCTGGAGTCCTTCCTTGCTTCGGCCTCTGCCAAACTTTTCTTGGCTTCCCGGGGAGCAGGGCGCACGGCTGGGAGCGCAGCGCGGGTGAATTTCTGAGGGTCCAGGATGTCCAGAACCGAGAAGGAGATTTTGTGGTGGGAGGGAGCCGCCTTGGCCCCGCCGTCCTGCCATGCCAGCATGCCCGCCGCCCGCGGGCCGGAGGCCGGCGGCGCGGAGTCCGGGATGGCCGCGCTCGGGCTTTGCCTTCGGCTGTGGCTCGGCCGCAGTTCTCAGCCGGTAGGAGGGTCGGGACGGCCAAGAGAAGCTGGGGAGGGGGGCGTGGAGGGGGGGCGTGGAGAGAGCCGCGGGGGGCTGAGCGCGGATTGGCACTTGGGCTGCCCAGGCCCCCGCCAAGTGCAGGGCGCGCTCGCAGCAGCCCCAAGACTAAGGCTCGGGGACCTCTAGCCTCGGCGAGGGGGCGCCTTGGTGAGTCTGATGCGCGCTCCCTCCGGGACAGCGCCGCCGGCTCAGCGCTCCTCCGCCCAACCTGCGGGAACTCAGGGTGCGCGAGGGAGGGAAGTCCGGACGCTTTCGTCCCGGAGATCCTCCCAATACACCCACCCTGACTTGGGCTACGATTTGCACGCTTCCCCCAGTGCACCCGCCTTTGAATTGGAAATGCAATTGAGGCCAGCACTGATTACTTCAAGGCAACGCTCAGCACATCTCCTGCCTCGCCAGTGAATCACAGCAATGGCCTCGGACCTGATCACCTCGGGTTTAAAAGCCCTCATGTTCTCACAGTTTACAGTTTACAAAGCCCTTAGACTTGCGCGATCTCGTTTGATCCTCTGAGCATCCCTGTGCGGTGGGCGTGGCCTGGCAACACTATTGTCCCAGCTTTAAGATGAGGAAATTAAGGTTCAAAGATGAGAAGTGACGTTGCCCAGGGTCGCTGTTAGTTGGTGACAGAGTTGGGATTCGAACCCAAGGCTTCTTTCCCGGACCATTATTCTGAAAAGTACGTCCTGCTCGCTAGGAAATAACGAAAGAAAGTCCCACACTGTGTCAGAGATTTTCCCTTCCACTCTGGAGGTCAGAGGGCAGCAGGGGTTTTGGAGAGATGTCTGAGCCCCCGCCAAGAGGACTTGCCCCTTTGGAAACCTTGCGGGTTGCGGTCTCAGAGCCAGGTGAGATGCCCTGGTGAGGGCAGTGCCCTGGCCTGCAGGGACATCAAGCACAATGCCTGATGCCCTTCAGGTCTTCTTCAGAGTCACAGATTTGATCACGTGCACAGGTATTGGGCCTCTGGGAATCAGGCTGCATCTTTGACCCTCATCCTCCCCCTATAGCCCCAAGAAGAAAAAGGTTAAAAGGTGTTTGCCTGGTTTGGATTTAAGGTCAAAGAACAGAGACAATTGTAAAAGCTTCCACTTGCCCCACCAAGTCCCGTGGGATGGTGTACATCAGTCCTTGGGGAAGCTTCCACCAGCCAGGCCCTTCTTAACATTCTTTTGTTCCCTTTCGTTGTTTGGGGAGAAGTCTGAGCGCTAAGCATTTATCTCAGCGGCAGATTCTGAGGCTTCTACCCCTCTGCCCAGAACTACCTCTAAGGCTGTGGTCCCTTTCTTCCCTGCCCCATGGGGTTTCCAAACAATGACTTGGCAATTAAGATTGTCCGGTCAGGTAGGAGTAGGAAGGGGAGGAGAAACCTTCTCACTGAAGTGCGTGGGGGAGGAGGGAGGGGTGTGTGATGCTAATCCCCTCCGTTATTGTAGAGAAGGTCTTACAGGCCAGCTTCTAGGAGCTTTTCTCATTCAAACTTCGTGGCCCCTCCCAGAGGCGGCCACTGTATTCCCTGGGGACTTTAAAGCCTTGCCGAAATTCAAGCCAGCTTCAGTCCTAAAGCAGAGATGGATTGTGCTTTTAAAAGGAAATCAGAACAGGAAGTGCCCTGGCCAAGCCCAATGGACCACCTCCCATCAGAGGGAATGTGGGCCTTGGGAAAACCAAAGCAGGTGGCCATGGCACTAAACCGTGGTACCCAGGAACCTGGATTGCCAATCACAGAACCTTCCAGATCACAGATAGGGTACTTTGTTTTTTGTTTTGACAAGTCTTTCTCACCCAGTTCTCACCTGACTTAAAAACAAAAACAAAAACCTTCTTAAACAAGATCCTACTGTATAGCACAGGGGACTGTGTTCAATACCCTGTGATAAACCATAATGGAAAAGAATATGAAAAATAATGTATATATGTATAACTGAGTCACTTTGCTGTACAGCAGAAATTCACACAACATTGTAAGTCAAGTATACTTCAATAAAATAAAATTTTTCAAAAAATCTCTTCTTTCTCCCTCCCCACTGATCCCAGTCCCCTTTTACATTTTCCCACCCACATTCATATTTTTTCATATTTAGGTTCTTCAAGGTAGCTAGAAATAGATCTCTTTAAGGGAGCTCCAGAATGGACGTTTCTGGCATCCCATGGTCCCTCTTCTTATCTGTTCTGTAAGAAATATTGAAACCACTTTCACAGGAAGGTGGGCTGGCATTCCAGAGGGCACCGAATGCCCCCAACCAGAGGGACATGTAAGGCGCAGAAGCCAGGGCAGGCCACACCTGGGTCATTTTCATTTCACTTTATCAATTGTCTCCAAAAATTTTGTTCAAATAATATGAATCATTTTTCCTTTGAGGTCCACAGGTGTTAAATACAGAAAAGGAGCAGAGAGTAGAAACAACAAATTGGAAAGTCAAGAACACATAAAGGCCATGTGCTTTAAGACTGTGAATCTTTAAGAACTCCTATTAGTTGTCTTTCTTTTTTCCTTGTCCTTTATTTCTGATATGTGTGTTCAGTGCAGCACAAAGTTATGTGAACCCTTGCACTCAGGACTTGGCATCTGGAGACAGATGCCACAAGAAACACCGCGATGTCTCCCATCGACATTGCAGGAATAGAAAATGCTCCCTCTTATTCACCCACAGCTTAAAGAGAAGCACCCCACCCAAAGAACAGGTTAAATTCTTCAACTTGGTGAGGGGAGGGCGTGCCTTGGGGAATTGTGTTTCTGGCCACCTGCTTTGTAAATGACTAGAAGGCAGTGAGACTTCATATAGGAACAATTTGGAGATGTGTTGACTTGCTAACGTCCTCATGCGTGTATTTATACACAAGGTGTTCCTATATAATAAGGATATCCATAGCCGGCAAGCCACTTTCCCCCTGTGCATGGAGTTGATTTGTGTTTTCAGCGTGGGCATTAAAATTCCGCCTGAGTGCTGTCTTTAAATTGCTTTGATGCTAGGTGGGTTCCATCCCTGACCTGTCCTGATGGCAAGTGATGGCTGTAACAAGCTCGGGATCAATATTCATAGCGGGTGTCCTGGGCTGATAACACTATCCAAGACAATGTTCACTATCAGTGCAGACAGCTGAGATATTGCGCCATTAGGGATGTCGTGTTAAATAACCTGATCCATTTCTGGGGCTATTTAATGAATTTCACAGTTTAGATAGTATCTTTAAGGAGAAGGCAAAGTCTATTCTGGAGGCACTGATGCAAATCAATGGTGCCAAGCTTCCCGAGCTATTCCACAAACAAAGTGGCCTATAATTCCAGCACAGCCTTGAGAAGCTGCTGCCGGAGCCGTGAACAGTGTTAACAATGGAGAGAATTTGCAGTATATGCAGAGGGAGAGCAGTCTTAGGAGCTGTGCTAAAGCACCTTTGATAAAATCTTATGTTCCTGAAATAAAATACAACTTAAATTCTCTAGGTAACACCCTGCAGTTTGGGCCAGCCCACGGGGTAGGACATTAATGCCAAGAGACAGCTTCATAAGGCACATCTTGGTGACAAACGGGGAGTAGTGAACCGCGTAGTTCTTCAACTGAAGTCTGGCTGCAGAATGGGAGGGGCGAGGCACTGGATGTTTAAAAGAAACTACCGGGAGCGGCAGAATCAGTTGTTAAATGTTTACTTGACTCTGTATCTCTTGTTGCTGGAGAGTTCATTTACAGTTAAAGGCTAGTTTACCATTTCCCCCCAGGGCTTTGAACTCTGGCTGCCAAGCAGAGCAAGTATTCCTCTTAAAAACCTACGGAGGCTTTGATTTGTGAAAGCTTAGAGTGTAGCCTTCCCACCCGTCCCCAGTCTGCAAACCAAATAAAAATGTTTACTTAATGTATCTTGCTTTAAGAAATCAGTATTTCTTTTTGGAAATCAACAGGTTAAAAAAACAATCAGTTTCTTTATTTCAGAAATTTGCAGGAAGCATCAAAGAAGGTGAGACAACAACGGGAGGGGGTATTGTCCTGATAGGACAATTAGTATTAACAGTAATTGCTCTTCTTTCTTGGGCACTTGCTCTGGACCAGGCACTTGGCTAAGCTTTTGCTTATTTGGGGTTATGTCATTTAACCCTCCCCATGCATGACCCCATGAAGCAGGCACTATTATATCCCCAATTTACAGTTGAGAAAACCAAGCTTAAGAGCAAGTTTGCCCACGACCCCAGAGCTAGGAAGTGGTGAAGTTGAGATCTGAACCAGGGAAGTGAGATTTCAGAGCCTGGTTCAGTAAAGTTCTTCACTTAAAGGAAGTCACATTCCTGCCCCAGGGTGAAGTCCAATTGTAGACATTTATTGAACGGCTTTCCTTCAAAGTTACACACAGAAATGGGATATGGAATAGGACCTCTGAGAAAATGACTAGAGCCCTGGCACTGCCTGGGAGGATACCGTGGTGCAGGTTTTGGGATGCAGTTTTGCAAGCTCTTACATTCAGTGTTTTCTAACGTTTTAAGATATTCCCAGGAGAAACCCAAGAGAAGGGAATTGCCAGGCAAACCAAATTGCTCTGGGCATCTGGAAAAGTAGAGACATGTCATTGGGAGAAAGAGAATGGGGGAAAAATGCCAAGTGACAAGCTGAGGACATATGAGGAGAGAATTGGGGAAGGACAGAGGCAGAAGGAACAGGGACACAATGCAGGCTTTTTCTGACCGTGAGCATCACACGCCATGTTCATACCGTACAAAGAGAGGCACAGGCAGAATATAGACGAGGGAGAAAGGTAGGGCTTGGCAAGTATATGAAGCACTTGCTTACGGGTTGAATGGAGATCTGTCATTCTTGGGTGATTTCCTGCAAGGCAGGGGACAAAGTCCTCTGTTCCCCACCTCTGTGCCCAAATTTCATGCCTTCAAATCTTTTTTTTTTTTTAATTGAACTATAGTTGATTTACAATGCTGTGTTTGTGTCTGGTATACAGCAAAGTGATTCAGATATATATGTATTCAGATATATATATTTTTTTCGTATTCCTTTCCATTATGGTTTATTACAGGATATTGAACATAATTCCCTGTACTATACAGTAGGACCTTGTTGTTTATTTATTTTATATATAGTAGTTTGTATCTGCTAATGCCAAATTCCTAGTTTATCCCTCCCCCACCTCCTTTCCCCTCTGGTAACCATAAGTTTGTTTTCTATGTCTGTGGGTCTGTTTCTGTTTTGTAAATAAGTTCATTTTTATCCTATTTTATTTTATATTTTATTTTATTTTTATTTTTTAAAACTTTTGGCCACACCAAGCGGCGTGCGGGATCTTAGTTCCCTGACCAGGGATTGAACCCGCTCCTCCTGCAGTGGAAGTGCGGAGTCTTGACCACTGGACCGCCAGGGAAGACCTGTATCATATTTTAGATGCCACATGCAAGTGATATCATATGATATTTGTCTGTCTCCGTCTGACTTAGTATGATAATCTCCAGGTCCGTCCATGTTGCTGCAAATGGCATTATTTTGTCCTTTGTTATTCATGCCTTTAATCTTCTTTTCCTGGCCTCCCTGCCTGCAGCCTTGCTGCCCCAGCAGGCTGTTCACCTCACATGGCTATGCTAACTCCAGCCCTTGGAGGGCCGGCCAGCTCTGGCCTCCATGAGCAAGCCAGCTGGCCGAGGACCCTGGCTGGCTGGAGTACCTGTGACACACGTTGAAGGGCTGCTGCTCCAGCTGGTGGGTGGTGCCCTTGCAGGAAGGCTGATCAGTGCTGCCAGATCTCCACACTGCCTCAGAGAAACTGGAAATCTGAACTCTTTTTTTTTTTTTTTTGCGGTACGCGGGGCCTCTCACTGTTGTGGTCTCTCCCGTTGCGGAGCACAGGCTCCGGACACGCAGGCTCAGTGGCCATGGCTCACGGGCCCAGCCGCTCCGCGGCATGTGGGATCTTCCCGGACCGGGGCATGAACCCGTGTCCCCTGCATCGGCAGGCGGACTCTCAACCACTGCGCCACCAGGGAAGCCCGGAAATCTGAACTCTTACGTGACATCTCCAATGCTGGTAATCAGTTAACAGTGTTGAAAATCAGGCCATCAGAAATAGGTCTGTGGGTCACAAGTTTGCCACTCCAGCCATGCATATGTCAAGTGACCTCACCTTCACTGTTTCGGTGTTTCCATGGCTACTGTGGTTCGTGGGGTGAAGACTAAAGACCTCCGCACTGAATGCCAGGCTCTTCACTATCTGTTCCAGCTGCTTGTGCAGCCTTGGTCCCTGGACAAGCTAGGTTCTGGGTAAGATGTGTATGGGTCCCCTGCCCATGCATGCTACCTTCTCAGAGACTCTGGCCAGCCCTTGGATCCTGGCGAGTGGGCAGTGGGCTTGCATCCAGCCCGGGTGGACATCTCTTGCTTTTCGGGATCAGCATCCTCATCCCCTTTTCTGGTACTGGTAATTTGACATTGCTCAGATATCCCCCTTACATGTGGTAGTGGTGGGATCGCCAATCAAGGGCCCCAGGGTGGGAGTGGCCTCCTGCAGGACCAATCAGGTCCTCTCCCGCAGGAATCTTCTAATGCACACTAAAGCTGGAGAGACACTTCTGGATCAATGGATCTCTACTTTTTTTTTTCACTGAGGCCCACCGTGATAAGACAGAACTCCTTGGCTCATGTAGGCCTCCCTTGGTCTGGTTTCACTTTCCAGGGAAAACAGACTTTGGTCAGAATGAAGGGTCTCTGTGGGTAGTAGACACCTGCTAATCTTGCCTGCATGGTGTCTCTTCCTGCTTTCTTTCTCTTAGTGTGTTTGGGCTGCTAAAACAAAATACCACAGGCTGAGTGGCTTATATACAACAGAAATTTATTGCTCACAGTTCTAGAGGCTGGCAGTCCAAGATCAGAGTGCCAGAATGTTTGGGTTCTGGGGGGAACCCTCTTCCAGGTTGCAGACAGCTGACTTCTTACTGTGTCCTCACATGGTGGAAGGAATGAGCCAGCTCTCTGGGGTCTCTCTTTTTATTTATTTATTTATGGCTGCGTTGGGTCTTCATTGCTGCGCATGGGCTTTCTCTAGTTGTGGCGAGCAGGGGCTACCCTTCGTTGCGGTGCGTGGGCTTCTCATTGCAGTGGCTTCTCTTGTTGCAGAGCACGGGCTCTAGGCACGCAGGCTTCAGTAGTTGTGGCATGTGGGCTTAGTTGCCCCGCAGCATGTGGGATCTTTCCGGACCAGAGCTCGAACCCGTGTCCCCTGCATTGGCAGGTGGATTCTTTTTTTTATTATTATTTAAAAAAATTTTTTTTGGCTGCATTAGGTCTTCGTTGCTGTGTGTGGGCTTTCTCTAGTTGCGGTGAGCGGGGCCTACTCTTTGTTGCAGTGCGCCGGCTTCTCATTGCGGTGGCTTCTCTTGTTGCAGAGCACGGGCTCTAGGCTCACGGGCTTTAGTACTTGTGGCATGCAGGCTCAGTAGTTGTGGCGCATGGGCTTAGTTGCTCTGTGGCACGTGGGATCTTCCTGGACCAGGGCTCGAACCCGTGTCCCCTGCATTGGCAGGCGGATTCTTAACCACTTAATCCACCTGGCAGGTGGATTCTTAACCACTGCACCACCAGGGAAGTCCCGGGGGTCTCTTTTATGAGGGCACTAGTCCCAATCATGAGGGCTCCAACCTCATGACCTAATCACCTCCCAAAAGCCCCACCTCCTAATACCATCACCTTAGGGGTTAGGATTTCAACACATGACTCTGTGAGAACATAAACTTTCAGACCATAATACTCTTGTTACAACGCCCTGCCTTTTGCTGGGGGCATTCCTCCCCCATTCTGTGTGGCCGTGGTGAGGCTCTCCTAAGTCAGGCTGCATCATCACAGTACCTCTTCCCCCTGAACACAGACATGAGGGCCAGTCACAGTTCTTTCTGCAACTATCAGGCCAAATTGAGGAAAATGTTCTTTACCATATGGTTTACCCAGGGCTCTGTGGCCTGGAACTGCCACAGCCCTCCCTCCCCACTGCCTGGAGAGAGCCTGGCCACACGGAGAGAAGGAAGTGAACCCAGAGAAGGGGGCAGAGCCAAGAAATGGAGAGTCAGAGAGCCCAGAACACCACCATTCGAGCCTTAGAACCAGCTACATCTGAAGCCATCAATTGCTAGACTGGTTACAAGAGCCAATAAATTCCTTTTAAATTTAAGCCATTTGCCGTTGGGTTTCTGTCACTGGCAACCAAAGAGTCCTAGCTAATACAAGCAAGTCTGGAAGGATTATACACACATCTACTACAGCAAAAGAGGATTGGAAGGATTCATATTTAAGCTGAAATTCAGACATGATTTGTAGACTTGTTATTGGAAATGTAAGAGGCCAAGCTCTTACATCCCTGAACACTGGAGTGTTAATGTGCCACCTGACTAGCTCTGGCCCAAAAGATATAAACAAGAATCTGCTGGGTCTGGATTCTGGGGCAGCTTTTGTTTTTCCTGGTATAAAGGGCAAGACTCAGTTGTCAGAGGCCCTTTTCCCTTTTCCTTTCCTTTCTTTCTTGAAATGCAGACATGATGCCTGGGGGTACAGCAGACATCTTGACAGCATGAGGGTGAAAGCCTAAGGATGGTGAAGCAGAAAGTTGGAAGTAGACTATTTCCCAATGTTCCTGGGAACTGCTGTACCTGCCCAGGGCTGACTTTCTCTTGGCTTCTTGTTATATGAGAAACAGTAAGTCTATCTGATTGAGCAACTATAGGTGGATTTCTGTTACATGCAGCCAAAACAACTCTAACTTATACAATGCTCTTCTGTTACATCCAAAGAAAGGTCATGAACTTTTTTTTTTTTTTCTTTTTTTTGCGGTACGCGGGCCTCTCACTGCTGTGGCCTCTCCCGTTGCGGAGCACAGGCTCCGGACGCGCAGGCTCAGCGGCCATGGCTCACGGGCCCAGCTGCTCCACGGCACGTGGGATCTTCCCGGACCAGGGCACGAACCTGTGTCCCCTGCATCGGCAGGCGGACTCTCAACCACTGCGCCACCAGGGAAGCCCGGTCATGGACTTTTGGGTTAGGTCTGAGCCCACACTTAGAGAGATCTGTTGCCTTGGACCAACATGTCATTCTTCAGGTGAGAGACTTGGGTCCCTGTATTCATTTCCTATTATTGCTGTAACAAATTACCACAAACTTAGTGGCTTAAAAAACACAAATTTGTTCTCTTACAGTTCTAGAGGCAAGAAGTCCTAAAATCAAGGTGTTCTCAGGGCTGTGTTCCTCCAGAGGCTGTAGGGGAGAATCCATTTCTTCGCCTTTTCCAGCTTCTAGAGGCTGCCTGCGTTTCGTGGCTCATGGCTCCTTCGTATTCAAGCCCAGCAGCGTAGCAATTTTCAAATCTCGGCATGATGTGTTGTCACGTCTCCTCTGACTCTTCTCCTGCCTCCGTCTTTCCTTTATAAGGACTCTTGTGATTAGATCGAGCCCATGTGGGTCATCCCGGATAATCTCACATTTCCAGATCTTTAGCTTAATCACATCTGCAAAGTCCCCTTTGCCATGTGAGGTAACACACTCACAGGTCCTGGGAAGTAGGACGTGGGCATCTTCAAGGAGCCATTATTCTGTCTCCATAATCTTAGATATAGAAAATGATTTGCCCAAGGTCATGCCCAGCTAATGGGAGAGGGAGAACTACGCGTGGACTCACCACCACAGGCAGAAGTGCCCTTTCTCCTCTTCCTCTTTGGCATGAAGCTAAAGCCCAGCCATGCTTCAAGGTCCATGTCAGGCTGCCCCTGTGCTCAGAAACCACAGCCGCCCTCCACAGCCCACAGAGTCCGTCGTCTTGGCTTTGTCTGTCACTCACTGGCACTCTGCACACGTTTGATCAGTAATCTTAAACGTGTACATCTTGTTCTCTGCCCAGTCTTGACTCAAAGGCAAAGATCACACTTTAAACCTTTTTGGACCCTGGGACCCACTGAGCCCACAGAGTTGAAGTTCTATACATGGGTGACGTATGGCTCATGATGATCGTGGTAGATTATCCAGACTGACTCACTCAGTTCCTGTACCACAGAATCTGGAATGCAAACACTGCATTTCCCAGACTCCCTTGCAGGTTGTACTAGGTTCCACCAAGCCAGACATGGTGAAAGTGAGATGGTGACCATAGGTGGAGAGAGAGAATTCTCTGACGGTATGGTGGGTGGATTTGGTTCTTTCGGGGCAGTAGTATCAGGTCCCTGTCATTTTAAGAGCCAAGTGATGGGGCAGTAGTCTCAGTGGAACAATGAGATTGGGCATTTCTCAGAGCTGCACAGCTCTTTGCTGTGTGGTACTTGAGCTTGGTTACCCAGTCCCCCTGGAAATCTGTAAGCTCCTTGATGCCTTGTATAAACTTACCCCTCTAGCTGGAGAAGTTTCTATTGTCTGCAACTAAGAACCATGATTTAAAAAATTTTTTTATTTTATTTATTTATTTTTGGCTGCATTGGGTCTTCGTTGCTGCACGTGGGCTTTCTCTAGTTGCGGCAAGCAGGGACCACTCTTCATTGTGGTGCTCTGGCTTCTCATTGCGGTGGCTTCTCTTGTTGCGGCGCTCAGGCTCTAGGCACGCGGGCTTCAGTCGTTGTGGCACACCGGCTCAGTAGTTGTGGCTCACAGGCTGTAGAGCGCAGGCTCGGTAGCTGCAGCGCATGGGCTTAGTTGCTCCACAGCATGTGGGATCTTCCCGGACCAGGGCTTGAACCCATGACCCCTGCATTGGCAGGCAGATTCTTAACCACCGCGTCACCAGGGAAGCCCAAGAACCATGATTAATATGAGGTCTCATATTCACTTCTTCCCCAGCCAGATTGTAAATCCCCAAAGGGCAGGAACTATATTTTATATTTCTCCTGTAAAATCAGCGGAGTACACAGTTTTCCTAGTAAACTTATCAACATGACATGCACGATTCATTGAACTGGGTTAAAGTTCTAATATTCTGATGAATTCTTCATCCCATCTGTGAATCAAGAGCCTGAAACAAAATGGCCACCCTAATATGGTCTTTTTTTGAAACCTTAAAGTTAAGTCAGGCTAAGAGAAGTCAATTTTTAAATTAATCAATTAATTAATTGTATTTATTTTTGGCTGCGTTGGGTCTTTGTTGCTGTGCGCAGGCTTTCTCTAGTTGCGGCGAGCGGGGCTACTCTTCATTGCAGTGCACGGGCATCTCATTGTGGTGGCTTCTCTTGTTGCGGAGCATGGGCTCTAGGTGCACAGGCTTCAGTAGTTGCGGCACACGGACTCGGTAGTTGTGGCTCGCGGGCTCTAGAACGCAGCCTCAGTAGTTGTGGCGCACGGGCTTAGTTGCTCCGCCTCATGTGGGATCTTCCAGGACCAGGGCTTGAACCTGTGTCCCCTGCTTTGGCAGGCGGATTCTTAACCGCTGTGCCACCAGGGAAGTCCCAGAGGTCAAATTTTTTGAAGTTTCAGTTTAAACACTTGAAAGGGTCAGAAGGGCAGTTAAGGAAACTCTTCCCCTTTTCTACCAACTTTTATTTATTACAAAAACGATGTAACATTAAATAGAATGTAAAAATTCACCCAAAATCTCACTGGACTAACACATTGCAATATTCTCATTTTCTTCTCAGCCATTCCTATGCCTTATTTTTGTAGGCACTGGTCTACATACAATTTTGCATTCTGCTTTTTTTTTTTTTTTTTTTTGGCTGCACCACTCCGCGTGTGGGATCTTAGTTCCTGAACGAGGGATGGAACCCACGCCTCCTGCATTGGAAGCCGAGTCTTAACCACTGGACAGCTAGGGAAGTCCCTCTGCTTTTTCACACAATGTCATATCATGAGCGTTTTTCACGTTGTAACCTAGTCTTCCTTTTTTCGTGGCATAATATTTGTGTCAGTAGCCATCTTATCACTTCTTGAACAATTCCGGTCCCTGAACGTTTACTTTTCTTCCACCTTGTTTTGGCATCATAGCTTACACTTCAGACATGTCTTTAGAGATTCGTTACCTTATCATTGCTTCTCGGGCGCGCAGCATCGTCCAGTCTGTGGGCCCAACTATCTCCATTGCTTTTAGGAGTGTCATCGGGCCACAGGAAAACACCAATGAAGGTCTTGCCTGTTCTCTTTAATTTTTGTTACTTTTCCGATTGCCTCCTCGTCCCAATCTGCCTTGCTCTAATTTTTAGGGAGGTTGACCCTTTATCCACTGATCTCCTGGTGAAAAGGCTCCCATTTTGGGGGCGCGTGACTAGGGAGTCGGGAAGCAGCGCCCGTCTTGCCGGGTTTGCGCCCGGCCACGCCCCACCGGCCCAGCTCTGCCCAGCCCCGCCCGCGGGACTACACTTCCCAGGCACCCCTGCGCGGCGAGCGCGGCCGCAGCTTCCCGCAGCCGGTTGGGACGCGGGGGCCGAGGCGCAGGCGGGACGCAATGGCTGCGTGGGGCGAGCGGCTGGCAGGCGTGCGCGGGGTGCTGCTCGACATCTCAGGCGTGCTGTACGACGGCGGTGAGGGCGGCGGCGCGCCGATCGCAGGTTCTGTGGAGGCGCTGGCGAGGTGAGTGGGCCGCGCAGGCCGCCTGGAGCGCCCGGCGCTGTGCTCAGCCGGGTCCTCTGGGCCGCTGCCGGGGGGCGGGGCGGGGCTGCTACTCTGGCCCCGCCCCGCCCGGCGAGCGGAGGGCTGGTCCCGGGAGGATCGCGCTGCAGCCGCCGGGTGTGCCAGGCGTCCGGCGTCCCAGGGTGAGCACCGGGCCACTGCTGGTTAGAGTTGCGCCACTGTCCAACAGGGCAGCCCCGCTCCTTGCCTTTGAGCGCTTGGAATGTGGCAAGTCTGAATTTAGATGTGGTGTAAGTGTACAACCCACACCGGATTTCGAAGACTTAGTGAGAAAAAATGTATAAAGTTCACTGTATTGTTTTATATTGGTTACATATTGAAATGATAGTAGTTTGAGTATGTTATAGCTTAAATAAAATAGATTAAATTAATTCCACCTTCTTCTTTTAACCTTTGTCAATGTGGTTACCAGGAAACTTTAAATTACATACGTGGCTGGCATTGTAATTCAGTTGGACTGCCTTGACTGTCTGCTTAGACGGTAGGAGGGCGTCTTGCCCACCAAGTCTTGTGCACAGAGGACACTGCCAGGACCACTGTTGGCACCACTGGGCCCTGGGCTTTGTAATTGCCACTGGCATCGCATAACCAGAGGGTAAGAGGGGGCATGGGGTGAAGTGGAGGAGGAAGTGCCTTCCATCTGAAGGGAACAGTGGCTGCAAAGCCTGAGGCGGAGAGCTCAGAGGAGAGCTCAGCAGATCGCGCGCAGTCACGGAACTGAGGAGCGAGTGGGGACTAGCGAGGGTGCGCAGGGCTACAGCAGGCAGGGACCTGAGGGTCACAGAGAGCTGTCTGGATTCCATACTGGGTGCAATGAAGAGTCACTGAAGATTTTAGGCAGGAGTGTCGTGTGATCTGATTTATGTTTTCAAGACATTTAAATGTAGAAAGTGAAACCATATAAGTAAATGAAAACAGGAGAGATTCCCTTTGAAATCTTGGAGTAGGAGAATACCTTTGTAGCTACGCCTCAAAATCTAGAAATTGACAACAACAACAAATCAACAGCCCAATAGAAAGATGCACAAAGGATATAAACAATTCACAGGAAAGGAAAACAAATAGAAACACAAAGGAAAAGCATAGGAAAGATGCTCAGCCTTACTCGAATAAGAGAAGTGCAAATTAAAACTATCCTGAGATGCCTTTTTTCATCAATTTGAGAAAATTGACCAAAATCCACAACTTTGGGAACGCATTCTCTTGGTGAGAGTTTGTGGAGGCAGACCCTGTCTTATATTGCTTGTGGAAGATGCATTTGGCATTATCTGTCCGCATACTGCCTCATACATGAGAAATGACATAGGTGGGAGGTCATTCATGGCAGTGCCTTGAGAAATAGCAAAAGACTGGAAACAGCTCAACTATCCATCGCTAGGGGAGTATTACAGTCTATCCTTCTACACAGTGGAATTCCATACTGCATAAGAAAGAACGAGCATGCCTGCCATGTAGACTTGCTGTCAGTGAAGACAGGATGTGCACTGCGCCGTCTTTTGGGTGGAAAAGGCAGAAATGCAAGTGTGTGTTCCTGCTGGTGTGTTTGTATAAGGAAACTGGAGGGAAGAGCTTCAACCTGTGAAGAGCTGGAAGGCAAGTGATTGGGGAGAACTAGGTGGTTGGGGGTAGGGATGGGAGCAAGGCTCTTCCCTTGGTAACTTTGTATATAAACATTTTTTAAAGTTTTGAACCATGTGGATGTATTTCCCATTCAAGATATCAAATTACAAATATTTTGTCAATTTTGTCTCAAAAAGTGCTGGAAAAAAATACTGCACCAGAAAAAAAAATATTTTAAGAAGATCTCTGGTTGCAAAGTGGAGAATGAGCTGGCAGTGGGGCAGACGGCCGGGCTCCAGAGGGAACAGGGGAACAGCCAGTTGGGAGACCCTTGTGTGGTCCAGGGAGACATGATAGGGCGTGGACTAGGGGGCGGCAATGGAGATGAAGAGAAGGGGGTGAATTAGATGTTTTGGGAGTAGGACCAATGGGACCTGCCTATGTATTGGATCTTGCGGGGAACAGGGAGAAGATGAAATAAAGAATGGCTCCGGTGTTGGACTGGAGCACCTGAGGGGATGGAGAGGGGCGCAGAGGGGTGCAGGCAGGTGCCATGATGGCCCTTGACGCAGTGCTTGGCACACGATACACCCCATGAGTATGACAGTTAAACGTCACATCCCATGTTTGTTTGTTTGTTTGTTTTTGTGAAAAAGACAAACTTTATTGAGTCCTCAGCCCTAATTCTTTTTCTCCTGCACAGTCTTGGTTCCCCGGAGACACCCAGTCCGGTGGGCAGCAGTGAGACCCACTTTCTGGCCAGCAGAGGCATCTCTGAGGATGGTAGAGGGTTTGCCGACGTGGTGGTGGTTGCGACCTCCGAAGGGATGCTCAGCAGGGTTCATGGCCACACCCCACACGCGTGGCCAGCAATTCCTCTTTGCCTTATACTTGTGGTAGGCACGGCTGGCCTTCATAATGGGCTTGTCAACGCGGCCACCTCTAGCCACCACACCGACCACAGCTCTGTTGGTGGAGGAGATGACCTTGGAGCCCAAGGGCAGCTTCACTCTGGTCTTCTTTGTCTCAGGGTTGTGGGAGATGGCAGTCACGCACAGTTCCCAGAGGCTCTGGCCAGCTTGCCCCAGTCACCAGGCTTCTCCTCCAGACAGCACACAATGGTGCCCCCAGGTACGGTACCCACCGGGAGCACATTGCCGATGCTGAGCTGGGCCTGCTTGCCACAGTACACGAACTGGCTGGTGTGGATGCCCTCGGTGGTGATGAACATCTCTGTCCGCTTCTTAAAATGGTATGGATCCCGGAAGACCACCTTGGCAAGGGGCACACTGCAGCCCGGGTCGTGGATGGTGTCCTTCACGATACCCTTGATGTAGCCGTGTTGCTCGGCAAAGTCCACGGCGTGCAGAGACGCGGCGTCTTTCGGTGCTTCACGTGCACGCGGAACGTGGAGCCGGCACCCTTCCTCTGCCCACAGATCCCACGGCCCGTGGCAGCAGTCTGCTGAGGAGCGCGGCCGAAAGAGCACGTCCCATGTTAATATAGGAATTCCTGTTATACGCGCTTTTAATTTTTTTAAAATCAGAGCCACTTAAAAAAAAACAACTTTCTATTAAAGTACACAGCTGTTCTTCTATTGAGGGGGTGTAGTTTCCTGTTTTCAGTTATTTTGAATAGTGCTGCCATGAACATTCTAGAACATGTCTGGTGAATGCATGGATGCATTTCTGTTGGGTACAGACCTAGGAGTGGAATTGCTGGTCATAAGATAGGCATGTGTTCATTGCTAGAAGATGCTGTCAAATCGTTTCCCAAAGTGGTATATGTGAGAGTCCCCGTGGCTCTGTGTCCTCACCAACACGTGGGTTTGTCAGTCCTTTGCATTTTATTTATTTATTTAAACTAATTTACATTTTCATTCATTCTTAAATTTTTTAAAAAGTTAATTAATTTTATTTTTGGCTGCTTTGGGTCTTCATTGCATGCAGGCTTTCTCTAGTTGCGGCGAGTGGGGGCTACTCTTCCTTGTTGTGCGCGGGCTTCTCATTGCCGCTGGCTTCTCTTGTTGCACAGCACAGGCTCTAGGCGCGCGGGCTTCATTAGTTGTGGCACGTAGGCTCAGTAGTTGTGGGTTGCGGGCTCTAGAGCGCAGGCTCAGTAGTTGTGGCGCAAGGGCTTAGTTGCTCCGTGGCATGTGGGATCTTCCCGGACCAGGGCTCGAACCCGTGTCCCCTGCATTAGCAGGCAGATTCTTAACCACTGCGCCACCAGGGAAGTCCCGAAGTCCTTTGCATTTTAGCAGGGTCATTTTTGCCTCAAAACCTGAGAAATAAAGTAGGTCAAGGATATGGACAGAGCCTCCGCTGCTGAGGAGCACAGAATGGATTCATCAGTGGCTTTGGAATAGGTAGGGCTGATTGTGAGCCCTTGTTTCCAGTCAGTAATGTGGGTCTGGTGTGCACCCCTCCCGGGCCAGTGAGGCTCCAGGCGTCTCCCAGCACCAGCAAAGCTGGCTGCTCGCAGAGAGTGCTTCCTCTATGCTGGGCATCCCTGTTTATGTCATGTAGTCCCCCTAACAGCGTGGGGGTGGGAGGAGGTTATCTCCCTCAATCAGCTGAAGCCACTGTGGCTCAGGGCTTGCTAGGGTCTCAGCTGGGATGGCCCAGGGACCATGGGAACCCAGGTCTGCGTGACTCCTAACCGCTGTGCTGGACCCATACTTAGAGTCCTTTGAGGGAGAAGCGGGCATTGGAAAAGGTCAGGGGCTTCTCTCTAGCAGTCTCCCCTGGGTGATGCTCCCCCCGATACACTGTCCAACAAACACCTGCACAGATTCCAGGCTGTGACTCAAAGGAGGGTGATCCCTGGTCCTTTAACCTCTGTGGGTTTGGCGCTGGCATCTTCCAACAGATCCCCGGGAGTTGTTTGTCTTGATTTGCTTTAATTCAACTGATTTATCTAGCTGGAGTGTCTTTGGTAGCAACTACACTGTATAAATCTAGCAGCAGTATAATAACCGGATATACTGGCAGTCCTAAAATACATCCCAGCCAGTTTTGTAGCTGAGAGAGGGGAGAATTGCCTTCCCCATAGTGTGTGGGACTGTCCAGTGAGGGGACGTAGTTCTCATTATATCAGGGGAGTTGATCGTCCTGGAGGATGAGGCCTGGCCCCTCTGAACCCTCCCTGGGACTCCATGCCACAGGACCACGTCCCTGTGCATTTTCCTGCTCCACCAGGGCCTTCCCAAGTGACCCTTGTGGCCCCCTCTCTCCCTCTGCCCATGTCACCCCCTTGCTCCCAGTTATACAGACTTTCGGGGGGTTTTCACTGACCAGCCCCTTAGCAGCCCAACACCCGCAGAGCCTGGGCCCTCCACGCTGCGGCACCCTCTGGCTCTCACCCACGATCCTTTTCTCTCTTCGGCTCTTGTGCTGGCTCTTTAAAGACTAGGCCCCTCCACCCAGGCCCGGCCTCCAGTGGCCAGCTGATCACACTCAGGCCCAAGGAAGCCGCCCATGCCCTCCTGTGGGGCCCCCGGAGCCCAGCATCCAGACCCTCCTGGCAGTGAGTGTATGTGGGCAACTTCCCCCAGTAAAATCTGCCTGCTTTTGGAGTTTCCCTGGGGATGTCAGACTTGGGGACACAGCTCTTTCCCGGGCCAGGCCCTGCTGGCCAGCGTGACTAACGCCAGGCTTCCACCACTTTTTGTACAGTTTTTGCAGCCACAGCCTGCCCTCTGTGGCCTCCTTGATATGCAGGGTTGGCTTTGAAGTCACAAGGGAGCTCAGAGGAAGTACCCAGGGTGAGAGCAGCGCTGCAGAGGGGCAGCGTGATGGAGGTCCCGGGGCCCTGGGGGCCGTTTGCCTCCATGGCATCTCCCCAGTGCCGTGGGTTCCCAAACAGCACCTTCTGTTCTGGGAACCCCGGAGGGGGTGACTCACCACTTCTCTTCCTAGACTTTCTGTGGTGACAGGTGTCCTCAGGTTTTTGGAAAGTTTCTCACCTGTTTGGGGACACAGAGCACATGGGGAGTATTAGCTCTGCTTTTTAAAACAATACCGACCACCATAATAGCAGTCACTGATGATCAAGCTACCTTCACAACCAGCCCTTTTCAAAGCCGGAACAGAGGCTCAGAGAGATTTGGGAAGTGGCCAAAGTGGAGAAAGTGGCTGGGCCAGGGTTCCCTCCCTTCCTGCCCACTGTCCCCCGCCCTGCCCCGGTCCACCTGACTCCAAGCCCCAGTTTTCCCCACAATACCACACTGCTTCTCATTAAAGATGCACTTGTTCATTCATCCACTCACCCAACAAATATTTATCGAGTGCTTCTTTTATACTAAAAACACCGCTGTAGGCATTGGGACAAGGGGCAGTGAGTGGGGCAGATGGATGTCCCTGCTCTCGGGAAGCTGACCATCCAGTATCGGGAGAGCAGCGTAAACAGCACCCAGAAAGGCTAGTGTCAGGTGGAGAGAGACTGAGCCGCCAGGGAGATGGGGAGCCCGTGATGTGTGAGCTGGGCTCTGAAGCTGTCATCTGGGCCAGGAACGTCCCAGATTGGAGAACAGGAGGTCCACGCTTCCTGGAGCCTCTGGGCACGGTGCTGGCCAGGTGGAGCCCTCTTACTGTGCTAGGACTTGTGGGTGGGCGTGGTCATGGGACATCTGTAGCCGGCCTGGGTCCCCCCATCAGGCCCTTTATTGGAGTCCATTCTTGGGCAGTTGGGCTCCCCGAGGGGAGCCATTCAGAGGCAGGGCTGGGCACAGCGGGGGCTGCAGGGGCTGGCCCCCGGGCTGGTCAGCACAAAGGGGAGCCCCAGAGGCATCTGCATGTGAAAGGCGGGTGGGCATTTACTGCATCCTGTCTCGGGCCACTAAAGCACATCTGCTGGGCCCAGCCCAGCCCAGCCTTTTTGCGGCCAGCGGAAGGAAGCAAGCTCGGCCTCGGCCCAGGGCAGCCTCATAAAGCAATTCCCACCCAGGACTAACAGACCCGCGACCCACCCCTCCATTGTGCACCAGAAGCCCTGGGACCCTGTGAAAACTCAGGCCCCTCCCAGCAGGTCTTAGAGCCAGAGGGACAGGGCCAGGGAACTTGTCTGAAGTGCGGCCTAGGACCAAGGCCCTCCTTGATGCTCGGCCACCCTGGCTCCATCGGGCCCCAGGGACACAGCCGCCCAGGAGTGGCGGTAATAATAGTAGCTACCAGGACTGTGAGAGAGCTGGGAGCCTCCCTGCGTTGCCTCGCCCCATCCCCCGTGTGGCCCAGCACCTGCCAGAGGGGGCTCTTTTAAGGCTATCAGAGGGGGCGGGCCGTTTGTTTGAGTTCGTTTAGGCCAACAACAGCTTTCCTGACTCACCCTGGACCTTGGACAAGGTGTGTTTGTTGAGAACGCCCTGTCACTTGTGCTGCCGTTTCCTCTCTGCGGGTGAACTAGGCTGACTCAGAGTTGGGGGCCAGGTGAGATAACGATGCTCTCTTCCCAGGCCGAGTACTGGTTTCATAACATCCACAGTTTAGGCTTCCCAAGGCAGAGGTGGCTTCCTTCTTGTAAACCATCCCACTAGCTCAGGAATGTACTAAGTAAAAAGTCCAAATCGTCACCAGCCGCATCCTCGTCATCCCCCCAGGGGGACCCTGTAGCTCCTTCCATGCCTTTTCCTCTGTGTTTCCCCCAAAGCGCAGGGGATTTTAAGAAGCCGCCCCTCCCCTGGCTGGCTCTCGTCCAGTTCCATGGTCCCCCCATCACACCCCCCACTCCTTGGGCAGCACTGATGCTCAAGAAACATGTTCTGTTGGTTCACAGGTCACTGGAGGCTGGAGTTTCCCGCAGATCCTGAGCCAGTGGTCTCAAACTTATGTCACCTCAGAGCATTTATCTCCTAAATGAAATCTGACGTAGAATCCCCCAAATTGTAAAAACAGATAAAAGAGCAATGTTTGAATGGTGTGTATTTTCTCTGTTCAAATCTGTAATACTGATTATGAGGTCAGTCTGTGAAAATGATGAAAGTGTCTTTTTTATTTTTTTTTTGGCCACGCCCCACGGCAGGCGGGATCTCCACCAGGGATCAAACCCGCGCCCCCTGCAGTGGAAGGCGGAGTCTTAACCACTGCGGCTGCTTCCCACTAGCTGTCTATTTTACATTTGGCAGTGTATATATGTCTATGCCACTCTCACTTTGTCCCAGCTTACCCTTCACCCTCCCCGTATAGGACAGGGTGATCAGTTCGGTGCTTTGTGACCACCTAGAGGGCTGGGATAGGGAGGGTGGGAGGGAGGGAGACGCAAGAGGGAGGAGATATGGGGACATATGTGTATGTGTAGCTGATTCACTTTGTTATAAAGCAGAAACTAACACACCATTGTAAAGCAATTATACTCCAAAAAAGATGTTAAAAAAAAATAGCAGTACTAAAGTCTGGGGCAGTGGACAGCTCAACCGTACATGTGTGTATAATTTTATATTTGTGGCTGGAAACAACCTGCGTGTCTATCAGGAGGGGACAAGGGAATAAATTGTGGTTTATCCAGCCAGCAGTTAAAAAGAGTGAGGAAGCTCTGTCTGGTGTTGACATTAGTTTATATGAGGTGAATGTTGCATATAGTCAGTGAAAAAGTTACAGAGTAATTGTGTGTGAAATACCATTTTTGTTCTTAGAGTTAAAGGAGACACAACCGCCCTCAGGTAGAGCAATAACAGAACTGTGACCCTGACTTGCGTGGAGGGAAACCGAGGGACATTGTTGTGAAGCCACCCACGGCTCCACTGTCACGACAAGGGCTGTTTCTGGGTTTCTGATCTCAGCCTCGCTGGGCAGGAGCCACCCTATGGAAATCAAGGGCAGCCAGGCTGGGGGTTCTGGAGCAGAGTTAACCGTTTATCCCAAAGATGCCGCCTCAGGTAGGAAGGCCCTGGCTGATTAGGAGGTGAGCATGGCACGGGTCGTTCATGGGGCCCACAGGTGGAGTCCTGATCCCCCAGCCCCCCAAGGATATACAGAGAAGCCGTATTGGCAGAGCCCTGCCCGGGCCCTGCCTGTGGCGCTGTGCGGGGTGATTTCCCGCCACCCTGGGGCTGGCAGGATGCAGCCCTGTTTATAGAGGAGGAATAGGGCTTGCTCACAGCCACCTCAGGAGGAAGGAGAGTGGGGGCCAGACCCTTAGCAGGGCAGGTGCTGCCCCTAAAGGAAGGTAGGTGTCAGCTCTTGTGGGCGAGGACCTGGGTTTCAAGTCCCAGCTCTGCCCTGTGGTTGTCATGTGGTCTTGGGCAAGTTCCTTAGGCTTTTTGTGCCTCAGTTTCCTCTCGTGGGGAGCTGTTGTAACTACTGTTGGGGCTCCCCCTGTCCTGGGCGCTCTGGGATGTCTGCCAGGATGAGCCAGCACCCGTTTACCCCAGGTTCCATTTGCTGGGTTGAGCTTGTCCTGGGCGCTCTGGGATGCTGCCAGGATGAGCCAGTGCCCGTTTACCCCAGGTTCCATTTGCTGGGTTGAGCTTTGCCCTCTTTCTTAATGGTGGCCCCAGGCGAAGCTCTCTGGGCTCCGTCCAGCAGGCCTCCCTCACCAGCTGGCTCCTGCGGCTGCCCCAGTTCCCTGGGCATCTGTCTTCTTGTCCAACTACCTGCCTCGAGGGCACCCAGCCCCGGGCCTGCTAGAGGTGTGGTTGTCATTGTCACCACCATCGTCTTCACCGTCATTCACTGAGTATTTGCAACATGCCAGGTGCTTCAGGACAGTCCTGTCAAGTAGCTACTGCTAGTGCCCCATTTTACAGATGTGGAAACTGAGGTTGGAGAAGGTTAGGTGACAAGCCCTGGTCACACAGGGATGAGGTGGCAGAGGTGCTGAGGGTGTGTGTCTGCTTCCCGAGCCAGGCTCCCACCTTACCCGAGAATGCCTGGCTCCGTCCCCTGCAGCGCCCAGCACTTGACTAGCCTGTGACCACGTCAGGGGAGGACTAGCTGGTGGCTAACCTTCCAAGGCTGGGGAGTGGACCAAAGAACCCATGGCTCCCAGAAATGTGCCCTTAGATTCCTCGTATCCCTCTGGGCCTCAGTCTCCCCCTCTGCGAAAGGAGCCACTAGGTTGGATAATCTCGAAGGTCTCCTCTGGTTTCTAGATTCCCATGCACTTCATTCTAAATTGCATTTATTAGTAACTAGTAAAGTGATGTTGTGGGCTCAGCGTGTCCCTTTGATCTGAGCTCAGAGGCCCAGGCAGGTCAGAGAGAACATACTGGATAGCGGGTGAGGTAGCCACGGGTGTGGAAGGTGTGCCACGAGTTTCGTAAGGGCCCTGGCTTCAGGCCTGCCCGACGTCTGTTTGACCTCATTGCTGTCCCCCTGAGGTCGCTGGCTGGCTAGCCCGGCCTGAGAGGCTCAGCCATGCGTCACCACTGCTCTTGTTCTCTTCTCTCCGTCCAGACTTTGGACTCTGTTTCTTGCCTGGACTCTGACGACACAGTCTGCCCAGCAGAGTGTCCGATGGAGAGTGGGGAGGGACCTCCAGGGACCTAGCAGCTGGCTGTCAGCCTGGCCAAAATGTCTACTCTGGTGGGTCGGTGGAAAGAAGGGGGAGATGCAGCAGGCCCAGCCAGAGCTACTGGCAGAGGCCTTACCGGTGTCCCTCAGCATTCGTGGCCCTGTGGTGATGCCGGCACATGATAGGGCTCGTGGCGCATCCTCTATGCCCCACCCTGGAGAGCCAGAAGGCTAGGCGCTACTGTTACCCCATTTCATGGTTGGGACTCAAGACTCCCAAGAGTCTGGCCCATGGATGCCTGGCCAAGGGCGTGTGCAAGGTGCAGGTGCCGGACCCCAACTGGGGAGCCAGACCCCATTCTCATGGGGGCAAAAGCCCTTCTGTTGCTGCTCCAGCCAAAAGGCATCTCCCTGCCCCGAAGCTGAGGCCCTACATCAGGGCACATGGGGAGCTGGACCTGGTCCCTCTCAGAATCAACGTGGGTGCCCCTTGGTGTGTGTGTGACTATATTTTTCTTTCTTTCTTTCCTCCTTCCCTCCCTCCCTCCATCCCTTCCTTTATGACTGTATTTTTCTACTGCAGAACTGCCCCTGCTCTGTTCATGGGCTCCTGTTTGACCTTCTGTTTTTAAAAAAATTGGGTTCTTAGAACAAATATGCACTTTGCAAGTTTCAATTTTCCAAATGTGTGTTTTCAATCTCTGTGGCTTTTTAAAAGGAAAGCAGCCACAGATCTCAAAATCAGGCAGTGGCCGGCGCTGCCATGGAGCTCTGCTAGGTAACGACCTCTTGATGCTGATGGATGGGGCAGCCGAGACTGATGTTCTCTGAGGGTCTCGGCTGGGCGCTGCCGCCTGAGTTTCGGTTCATAATGACCCCCCGTGGTGATGTGGGTGTTCTTTCGTTCTCTGAGAAACTGAAGCATATCTGCAGCTGTGGCCATTTCAGTAGTAACAGGGGCCTCTTCTCCATCGGGTAGCGTCTTGAGTTGTAGCCCCAGGGGCAGAGTGGGCGTGGGCCAGGGAGGCAGGAGTGAGGGGAGACGCCCCTCTACTCCCCTACACCTCCCTTCCCTCCTGGTACGAGTTTCTTCTGTCTCAGGAGAGGATTCCAGGCTACTTGACATAGAGGTGGCTCTGGTAGGAGACCAGAATTTCAGCCCAGGGTGGGCCTGTGGACCTCACACAGCTCTTTTGAAGACCAGCCCAGGGATGAGCAAAATCAAAAAAAATAAACCCTGCTTCCTCTGCGTTGGGGGAGAAGTCACCCATCCCCTCTGGGTGCTAACCTCATTTGTCACTTCACATTTGACCTGCCAGCCTGCAGCCTCACCTTCCCACCCAGGAACCCACCCAGCCTGAGGGTTCCTCCCCGTCGCCGTCCTGTTGGGCTCTCTCCCCCGGGGGTGGGGGTGAGATTTGGAGTCGCCATCAGCCTGGCCTCCCAGACCCTCCACACATGCCCCCTCTGTAGGACCCCGCCCGTGCCCCTCGGAGCCCCATGGGGGCGCAGGTGGTGAGAGCGGGGGAGGGGAGGTTGTGGCAGCCGCCGTGGGCCTCGCTGCTTGGTCACAGGGTGGCTGGGGCGAGGTGAGTGAGTGCCCTGCCTGCTCTGGGCAGTTGGGGCAGGTAGAGCGGGGAAGGAACTAGGTTGGGGGAGCCTGCCCTCCGGCCACTGGCCGATGTTCTCTGCTCATATTCGGTGAGCACTTACTGTGGGCCAGGCCCGAGCAAGCGCACTGCAGGTCTCATTGGAGCCTCACAATGTGAAGCTGTTTTCATCCCCATTTTCCAGATGAGGAAACTGAGCCACAGAGAGAAGAAACAGCTTGTGGAGGTCCCACAGCCATTAAGTAGCAGCACCGGGACCAGCCCACAGTCATCAGACTCTGAAGCACTTCCTGGTTGCCTCTTGGCCACCTGGCCTCCCGCTCAGTATTAGAGCATCTTTCTTAGGCATTTGTTCCTCAGCCTGCAGAAGGCGTGACTCACTCCTCACCCTTGTGCCTAGGCCCATCCTCCGGCTCCACTGTGCTTTCTCTTCTGGAACCCTTTAACAACCTTGCCCCAGGAAGGATTAGAGACGGGCGCTGGAGCAGTGCCGTCCACAGGCGGGATCGGCAGTGAGCGTGGGGTTTCTTCCTGAAGTTCTCTGGAAAGCAGAATGACTTGGTTCCATTACCAGATGGGCCCATCCAATCCGGAATTTGGATCAGTTAAGTGCTTCTCGTAGAAAAGCACTGCTGTGCTGCAAGGGCTGTGAAAGCCAAGTGGGAAGAGGACAGGCTCTGCCCGGGCAGGGGCCAGGGTCTGGGGGGCTTCCTGGAGGAGGGGACACATGAACCAGGCTTTGACGGGTGGGTAGGATTTGGCCATAGAGGAGGGTGAAGGCCAAGACTCAGGGTCATGAGAGGGCCTTCAGGGTCAGATGAAGGTGACAGATGGCTGGGGTGGGGTGGGGTGGGGACGGAGCTAGGAGGGGCCTTATCCAGGGCAGCCTCCTCGCCCCCTGCCCAGCCCCTCCTTGGCGAGCCCAGAGGGCATCAGGCTGTGGAGCAATGCCAAGGTCAGTCAGGATGTCCAATAATCGTCCTAGCACTCTACCTGCTACCGAGCGATAATGAGAAGGTTTCCATTATTTTCGGGTGAGCGCCCCTGGCAGATGCCGACAGCCAGCAGATGTGTGAGGTCCGAGGTGATTTGCAAGGGACCAGTTCATGTGATGCTCGGTAATTGCATCAGGCGACGTCGTCACTCAGAGCTTGTCCTGGCCTCCGGGATGAGGTAAAGGTCAGTTCAAAGAGCTGTTGCGGCCACAGGAAGTAAGGGCAAGTACCCGCCCTCTCAGGGGGTCTGGGGAGGGTGCAGTGGACTGAGGCCGTGGTCTCAGAGGGGCCGTCTGGCCGGAGCCCGGCTCTGGGCTGCCAGGACCCTGCGGTAGGCCCCCTGTGCCCAGGGTTCTTGGGTGTCAGAGGATGGGGTGACATGGCCTGTCCTGGAGCTGGGCCCAGTCCGATGTTGGAATCCTTTGGATTCACTCCCCTTGGGAGGCCCTTTGTAGACTGTGCCGTGGCCCTGAAGCCACGCCTGGCTCTGGCTTTCCTGACATTGGATTCACGTGTTCCAGGCCTCCCGAGGCTGAATCTGACCTCTGGCAGCAGACCCCTCCAAGAGATGCCGAGGCTTTGGTTCCTTGGCTGTCTTAGTCTCCCATAACAGAATACCACGGCCTGGGGGCTTAAGCATGGAGGTTTAGCTTCCCACAGTTCTGAAGCCTAGGCATCCAAGACCGAGGGACCGGCAGGGTGGGTCTCTGGCGAGAGTCCTGTTCCTGGCTTGTTCGGTGGCCACCTTCTGCCGTGTCCTGACACGGCCTCTTCTCTGTGCTCGCAGGGAGATCTCTGGTGTCTCTTGCTATAAGCACACTAATCCTGTCGTATCAGGGCCCCACCCTTCTGTCCTCACTTAACAACCTTCATTGCCTCCTGAGGGAGTCGACATGATTTTGTGGGAGGGACACAGTTCAGCTCATAGCCCTGGCCATTCAGGACCTCCTCTTCAGTGCTGACCCACCTTCTCACACTCTGTCCCCTGTGCACGCACATGTGTGCCCCATGCACACCCTTCCCACCCTGGGAAGGTGTCAGTGTCCTGCCCAGCAGGGCCGAGCTGGGCCTGCCCCGGCAGGTGCCTCCCTTACTGGGGAATCACCAGCACCTTCAACCCCTGGACGAGAGCCTGGGCCGCCACCTTGTGGCCAGCTGTGGGCCCGTGGGCTCCGCTGCTTACAAGCCGAGCGACCTTCTCGGGTCTCTGCCCCGCCCCGAGCCTCTGTTCTGTCGTCTCTGGATCGGGGACCGTGGCTCTTGCCTCCTCAGCTTGTTTTCTCAACATGTGCTTAGGGCCCCCTGTGCTCCATGCACCGGGCCCTGGGGGGTGCATGTAGGGGACACAGGGTGTATGTAGGGTGCTCTGCCCTTAGGGGGTGAGGATGAAATCAGATCATGGATACTGAGCCCCAAGGCAAAGTCCAGTGTAATGTTGTATTCATGCTTTACTATTTTAATAATAATAATGAATACTTCTGTTTTTTTTTTTTTTTTTTTTTTTTTTTTTTTTTTTGGTGCGGGGGAAACACACGTTCTGTCCCTTCCAGCAAGTAGCAAGTGTAACTGAGAACCTGTAATTGCAAGAGTGCACAGAATTTGGGCAGAAATCGTGAGGTGAGATGAGAGAGGAGATGGAGGGTGTAGAACCAGCCCCTGTGTAACTTCCAGGGGAGTCCCAGGTGGAAAGAACCACAGAGGAGAGTAATGATTCATTTTCATCTCTACAGAAGTTCTTGTTAACATGTATCTGATGATGCCCATGCCACTTTTTGATTAGGCACACGTAAGGAAACAATATTTTCCCAAATTGAAAATGCAAGGGGTCATTTATGAATCTGGGAGGCATTGTTTTGATTCTATGACTAAGTCTCCGCTGAGCCCAAATTTATTCTTTTTTATCTTTTTTTTTTGCGGTACGCGGGCCTCTCACTGTTGTGGCCTCTCCCGTTGCGGAGCACAGGCTCCGGACGCGCAGGCTCAGCGGCCATGGCTCATGGGCCCAGCCGCTCCGCGGCATGTGGGATCTTCCCGGACCGGGGCACGAACCCGTGTCCCCTGCATCGGCAGGCGGACGCTCAACCACTGCGCCACCAGGGAAGCCCTACTTCTGTTATTTTTAGTAACTAAGAAAAATGAAGAGAGGACCTGGGACTCATGCCAGAAAGTCAAAAGCGGGTGCGGTCAGGGGCACGAATGGACAGGCCCACAGGGAGGGGCCTTCCCCAAGCATTTCCTGCCACTTTCCAGGGACTGATTCAATCCTAAAACTAGTACTTTGATTTTAAAGCATGTGTTTTGGATGAACTTATGTTGTATTTCAAAGGAGAACAGTGGCTGAAGTGTCCTGAAGTGAGTTCTGTTATTTACTCGTTTTTTTATGGGCATCCAAGTTGTGTTTGGAATAGCAGATGTGAGGCACTGTCATCTCACTGGCACACCGATTGCTCACTGTTCTGAGAAGGTCACATCATAATCCATTAGCAATAATTAGTCCCCCGGCACCCCCTGCCTTCTTCGCTCAACTACCCCATTAACTTGGGTGCGATCGCACATCCCGGGTGCCAGTCAATGAAGATCTGTCCGTAATGTACAAGGTGATGCTATTAGTTACAATGTATTAACTGCCTAATTTAAAAATACAAAAGCTGTCTTTATGAAGGGCAATCAACCACTAAATGTAATTGATAATTCATAACCCCCTGATTAGGAAAGACAAATACTAAGAAAGACTTCATTACGACATTGTCAGCCTCTGTCTGCGCTCGCCCTGTTGTCAGTAGATCTGCCAATTTTTTTCCAAATCGCAGCTGTCCACTCCAGTGCTCAGAGGGTCTGAAAGCTCACTGTAGCGTGGGAATGCGTGTCTTCACCACTGAATCCTGTCTGTTTCCGTCAGGGCACCCTTGGGGGAAGCAGTAGGCGTGGTCCTAAGGAAGTGTCCCCCTCACCAGCTGTCATCTGGACTTTCCATCACTCAGTCATTCAGCAAACGCTTATCGGGGGCCTGCTGTGTGCCAAGCCCTGTGTGAAGCGCTGGGGGTGCTGAGGAGCGCGCAGCAGGCCCCATTCCTGACCTCATGGAGCACATGGGTCCAGGAGAGAGACGGTGAACAGATACAGAAATGAGACGATTGGAGATACTGATTAGTGTTAGAAAGAAAACCCTGGATAGAGACAGGGTAGGGGCAGCGTACCACGGGATGGTTGGAGTAGGGGACATACAGACCCTCCACCTTTTCCCTAGGGTTTCTCGGACCTCTTGATTTGCAGCCTGGTGGCTTCCATGGCCCCCCACCGCGCTCTCTGCAGACGCTAAATATGAAGGCTCCCTCACTGTGGCCCAGGGTTCATCCAGGGAGGGCTGTGCGCTCTGGGCCAGGCCAGAGGTGTGGCCAGCCCACCTCTTCTCACTCCCCCCGGCCCACTGGCCCCCTTGCTCGGCCCCCACGCCGGCCTCCTCTCCTGCCCGGCCACACCTGCAGCACTGACACTTACCAGGTCCCCTCTTCCTTCTGCCGGCCGCTCTGCCTTTGCCTCTTTGCTTCCCTTCGGGTCTCAGCTCCGGAGCTCTCTCCTCCCCAGGGAGGCCTCCCCGACCTTCCCACCCTCCCTGGCCACCCTGTCTCTTCACCTGTTTGGTCCTTCCCAGCACCTCTCTGTTCTCAATCCCTGATTCCCCCTTCCTTTGTGTGGTCTCCACCCCACCTGCCGACTGAGGGCTCTGGGGGTCAGAGAGCCTGCCTGTGGACACCATGGCGTTTCTGTGCACCCACCCCAGCCAGGCATTTAGTAGGTGCTCAATAGCTGCCTGTAGAAGGGTTGAATGTTATTTCATTGGCATCTCTTTGGGCATCAGCTTTGTGGCTTTGCATTCGGTGCGACTGCCCAGGTGCAACTGGGATGTGGAGCCTCCTGTGAGCTCGGACGGGAAGGATATCGGTGCCGCTGACACTCTGCAGGCATCCCAGGCTCACCTCACGTTAACTCACCCGTGTGCCTGGTGACTCTGTCTGGCAAACCTTTCTTCAGTGACAGCGATGAGGAGACACACCTCAGCTTGGCCCCTTGACCTTTGTATTTGGGAAAGTGTGGGTACAGAGTCAGCTCAGATGCTAAGTGGAAATGCTCGTTGTGACGGGAGGTCCAGAGGGTTGGCCAGGACGCTCGGAGGTGACCCCCGCGAGGCTGAGCGGCATGGTGTGGTGGAGGTGTCGAGTGTGGGAGAGCTGGCATGTGCGTGGGCCGTGTGTCCCAGGGGAGGGTGGGGACGTGTCCCAGGCAGAAGGGGAGGTGTGGGCGGAGGCCAGGCGGGAACCTTGGGGAGCCTCAGCTGTGTCAAGCGCAGTGAGGGTGAGAATGGTCTGCCCCAGCTCCAAAACCCCCGGGGTCAGTCAAGGCCCAGCTCGGGGGCCCATGGCGACCTGGCCTGCGCCCTCGGAGAAGCGCCTGTCCAGCCCCCTCTGCAGGAGGTCACACCGCCTGCTGACAGCCCCTCCACCTGTCTCCCCACTTCCAGACTGAAGCGGTCCCAGCTGAAGGTGAGGTTCTGCACCAACGAGTCGCAGAAGTCCCGGGGGGACCTGGTGGGGATGCTTCGGCGTCTGGGCTTCGACATCTCAGAGGGTGAGGTGACCGCCCCGGCCCCAGCCACCTGCCTGATCCTGAAGGAGCGAGGCCTGCGGCCACACCTGCTCATCCACGACGGTAGGCCTGCCGGGCCCTGGGACCTGGTTGGGGTGAAGGGGCCTCCTTTCCAGGTGGGGGCTGGGGAGGGGCTCCTTCTCCAAACCACTGGGCAAGACACAGAGGTAGCACGTGGCTCCTGTTGACACCTGTGGGCTCCCTGCTGGGGACCCGGCCCCATCCATCCCGGCCTCATACGGAGGGTGTTTGGAGGCAGGTTCCAGGTGGCTTCTCAGAGGAAAACCCTGAATTTGCTTTCTGTGATCTAGGATGAAGCAAGGTGGCAAGGAATTGTCAAGGGGGGATGATTTTAGCCTCTGGTGTGTGTGTGTGTGTGTGTGTGTGTGTGTGAGTGTGTGTGTGAGAGAGAGAGAGATACACACACACACACAGAGACAGAGAGAGACAGAGAGAGGGGGGATGAAAAGCTAGACTGAGGTCCGTAGGTTTCTGAGCTATATTTGTGAAAACCAGCCCTGCTGTCTGGCAAACGGCACGGGTTTACTTCCTGATGTTAGTCTGAATGAAGGAAAAGAAACTCCTCAGCGGGGAGTTTTGCTGGAACAGAGAGGAACGAACAGTGTTACCTGGTGCTTCTGAATATTTAAAGAGAAGAGGGACTTCCCTGGCAGTCCAGTGGTGAAGACTCTGTGCTCCTAATGCATGGAGCGCGGGTTCAATCCCTGGTCGGGGAACTAAGATCCCACATGCTGCGCGGTGCGGCCAAAAAGATAAAAAGAAGAGACATAGCAACGCTTCAGAATTCAGGACACTTTTCTTTGTTGCACTGAGCTTTCTTCCCTCCTCTGCACTTGGTGTTTTGATTTACAAACCTCTGGCAGAGACAAGAATGCTCTTCCGCCTCCGGACAGGGGTGGGCCTCCAAGAGATGGAGGGAGCTCCCTGGAGGTCCGGGTGTCCAGTCCACGACTCTGGCGCCAGTCGAGGGCGACATGCCCAGCCTTTAGAAATCGTGTTTCTCCAAATGCTTCCTCTGTGATCTAGGATCCCTGCCAGTGTCTTTAGAACAGGTCCTTAAAGAAACAGAAAAACTTAAGAAAGAAAATCCTTCCCTCGCCAGGGCGAAGGGAGGGGTGGGGTGGAACTACCAGAGGTGAGAGGGAAACTCAGAGTTTGCCTTGAAGGCATGTTCATCAGTGAGTCCAACAGGCAGATGTTAGAGCTTGAGAGGCTGAAGGGGAAGCCAGGTGTCCTTCCTCACCTGTAATCCTGCGTCTGTGTTTTCCATAGGTGTACCTGACTTTTCAGACTCTGAATCTTTTTCAAGTTTTATTGTCGATAAATCTTCCCCCCAACATTTTATTACGAGAAATTTCAAGCGTACAGCAAAGCTGGAAGAATTTTACTTGGAATATTTGTATGCCCTTAACCTTGATTTTACCAGTGACATTTTGCTATATTTTCTTCATTATATATCCCTCCATCCCTCCATCCATCTATCCATCTTTATCTTTTTGATGCATCTCAAAGTAACTTGCAGGCATTGGTACACTTCCTCTAAACACTTCACATCATTAACTAGAGTTCAATCTGTTTAGTTTTTTCTTTTCATGTAAAATTTACATGCAATGAAATACAAAAATCTCAAGTGTACTTTTGCTGAGTTTTGACAAATGCACTCATCTGTGTAACTCAAACCCCTATCAAGACCTAGAACATTACTGGGACTTCCCTGGTGGTCCAGTGGGTAAGACTCCATGCTCCCAATGCAGGGGACCCGGGTTCGACCCCTGGTTGGGGAACTAGATCCCGCGTGCATGCCGCAACTTAAGAGTCCGCATGCCACAACTGAGACCCAATGCAGCAGCCCCCCCCAAAATATATATATTTTATATCTATATATATATTTAAAAAAAGACCTAGAACATTACCATCACCCCAAAAGTTCCCTCATGCCCTTCTCTATTAGTCCCCATCCCCAACCCCTTTAGAGGCACCCACCGTTTGGATTTTTTTCCATTATAAATCAGTTTAGTGTGTCTAGAATTTCATATAAATAGAATCACACAGCATCTAGTTTTGGGGGTTCCCAAGACCACCCTCAGGCTTGATGATTTGCTAGAAGGACTCACGGGACTCAGAAAAGCTGTCCTACTCACAGTTATGGTTTATTACAGTGAAAGAATACAGATTAAACTCAGTGAAGGGAAGAGATGTGTGGGCAGAGACCAGGAGAATCCAGGCGCGAACTTCCAGGGGTGTTGTGCTGGGATGCACTCCATTCTCCCAGCAGCGTGATGTGTGACAGTACGCCTGAGGTGTGGTCACCCAGAGAAGCTCACTGTAGCCTTGTGCCCAGGGTTTTTATTAAGGGTCAGTCAGGTAGGCATGCAGCACCCGTGTGACTGACCTTGGCTACTCTGTCTCCAGGCCCCCAGGTGTCAAACTGATGCAGCATGGCCCAGGGCCCCAGACACACA
>NW_006796565.1:1095997-1105326 GCF_000442215.2 Lipotes vexillifer | reverse complement strand
ACTCTTTCCAGGCAGGATATTCCAAGGGCTCAGAGGTGATCTCCCGGGAGGTGGTGGTGGGCCTGATCTGAAGACAGCCTTTCTTTGGATGTGCAGGGTTTGAGCAGCCCAGGCCTACTGAGTTAACCGTTCCTTGTGTGCAGGGCTTCTTTCACCCAACATACTGTTTGGTTGCATGTGTCAGTAGGTCTTTTCCTCTTGATTGTGGAGTGGCATTCTATTGAGTGAACATCCCATGGTTTGTTTATCCGTTCCCCTGTTGACAGATACCTGAGTTTTGGGTTTTTTTTTTAAATTAATTAATTAATTAATTAATTAATGTTTGGCTGTGTTGGGTCTTCGTTGCTGCGCGCGGGCTTTCTCTAGTTGCGGCGAGCGGGGGCTACTCTTCGTTGTGGTGCGCAGGCTTCTCCTTGCCGTGGCTTCTCTTGTTGCAGAGCACGGGCTCTAGGCACATGGGCTTCAGTAGTTGTGGAACGCAGGCTCAGTAGTTGTGGCTCGAGGGCTCTAGAGTGCAGGCTCGGTAGTTGTGGTGCACGGGCTTAGTTGCTCCGTGACATGTGGGATCTTCCCCGACCAGGGATTGAACCCATGTCCCCTGCATTGGCAGGCAGATTCTTAACCACTGTGCCACCAGGGAAGTCCCCTGCCTATGGTTTTGAACTAAGGGAACTTCTGGGGTAATGCTGGTGTTGGAGTGGGGGTCCCAGGGGTGGGCCCATCATCTTTCAGGATCCTAACACACACTCTGTGTGGAGCCAGAATTCCTTCATCTGTAAAATGGGAATAGCACCCCTTCCTTGCCCACCTCTCATGGCAGCTTGACGATCAGAAAGGGCATCTGAGAAAGGGCCAGGCAGACGAGGCAGACACAGGCGTTCCTGGGAGGAGATGCGAGGCGGGCCATGTCAGCCGGGGCTTTATCCTTCCCTCTCTCTCTCTCTCTCTCTCTGTCTCACCAGGAGTCCGCTCGGAATTTGATCAGATCGACACGTCCAGCCCAAACTGTGTCGTAATTGCAGATGCAGGAGAAGGCTTTTCTTATCAAAACATGAATAAAGCTTTCCAGGTGCTCATGGAGCTGGAGAATCCTGTGCTCTTCTCACTGGGAAAAGGGTAAGTCAGCTGCAGGGAGAGTCGTTTATGGCCACTTTGGGTCATGCTCTGTGCGTCTCTGACTTAACAGAATCAGCAAAGAAGATGGGAAAAGTGGGTGTGGGGTGGACGCAGGGTGACTCCTTCCTTCCCTCCCCTTTTCTTGCTTTTTTTCCCTTCATTTCTATCTTTGGATAATTTTTGAGGAAATTCCCTGTCTTTAGGAGCTGGTTGGTCAAGCTTCCCTGCGGGCCCAAGGCTGGAAGAGGCCAGGGGCAGGGGAGGGTCACTGCAGAGGAGACCCCTGGAGATCTCAGGGGCCTGCGTTGACTGTCCTGAGTTTAGGTGCATTTTCACAGGATACAGCACAAGACTTGGATGGATTGGGCCAAGGGGGCACCTAAGTAGTAGAAAATAGGCTCGAGGGCCTGTGGGATGCTCTTGTCTGGGTCCCATATCTCTGGCCGCACAGCACAGTCTGTGTAAAGTTGTGATTTTGTGACCAACATTTTTGTCCGAGTCTTCAGCCTGAGCCTTACTGTCTCTTTTAAAAAAACACGTTGGTTATTTTTCTTACCATCTTTTACCACCAAGACAGCACATATTCACTGAAGAAAAATTAGAGAATACAGATGAGCAAAAAGAAGAAAACAAAAAGAATTTCCAGTCCCACCGCATGAGAAAACAACTGTCAACGTATTGATATATGTCCTGCCAAGTGGTTTCCTGTGCAGAGATCATTACACATGCGTGTATTCACAACATCGGTGTCAGACTTGACCTGCTTCTGTCACCCATTTTTAGTTGTTCACCAAACATTTTGTGAACCACTTTCCATACAATAAGTAGATGTCTCTGTGGTGAGGTTATTCCTATCAATTTTTTTTACAGTTACTTTTAAAAACTAACTCTCCTATAGTTATTGTAACCAACGCCTGCTGATGGACATTTGTGTTGTTTCTAGTTTTCTACCAAAGTAAGGCTGTGATCAGTATCTTTGTGCATTTCAGATGATGTGTATTTTTGAGGTTCTTGATGTATGTTGCCAAGCTGCTTTCCAGAAAGCTGTGCAGATTTATTCTGTCCTCAATGGAAGCAACACTAGGATTTTAGAAGCACGAGGATGCTGTGGAGCTCTATCCCAGCTTCTCGTGCGGGGCAGGAATTCTGTGGCTGTCTCTGGGGGAGCCTTTCTCAGCTTAGGTGCTTCTGGTGATTGGGAACTTCCTTTCTCTGCCTGCTGAGCAGGGCAGCTATTCCAGGTGACACAAGGGGGGCTTTTTATCTGGCCACCAGCCATTGCTAAGCACTTTATGTAGTTCCATGTTTAATTCTGACCACAACACTGTGAGCTGTAGTCAGTGTCATTGCCATTTTACAGATGGGCATATTGAGGCATAGGGAGGTGAAGTAAGCCATGGTCCCCCCATCTGTAAGTGCCAGCATGGCCAGGAGTACCCCCCAGAACCTGTGCTCTGTCACCTCTAGGCTACATTCAAGAGCAGACATGTGGTCCACACAGGATCTTAAATTTTTTTGAGGATGTTTTTAAAAATTGGGAGATTTTATGTAAAATAACCAGATTTCTGGATCCTTTTGAGAAATCAAAAGATCTGGCAGTACTGGCCCCACGTTCCCGTGGGCACCACAGCTTGGCTGGAGCCACTGGTCCGTTAGTTCCAGTGCACCACGGACCTGACCATGTCCTACTGCCCCTTCTCCAAGTTTCAGAGTTGGTTGCCGTTCATCTTGTACCAATTGTTGTTTTTCTCATAGTAGAGAAATATCTTTTCATGGCTATGTCTCTTTCAAAATAGGCAAATGAAAGATTTAAAGAAAGAGAAGAGAGGATATACTTCTTTTCGGAACTACAAATATTCTAGTGTGTTTATGATGAAAATAAAATGTGTCCTGTATTAGTCAGTGTTCTCCAGAGAAACAAAACCAACAGGATGTGGAGATGTATATACAGACAGTCCCTGACTTAGCGACGGTTCGGATTATGATTTTTCGACTTTGTGGTGTGAAAGCTACGCACATTCAGTAAAAATCAGACTCTTCGAATTTTAAATTTTGATCTTTTCCCGTATATGCAATATGATTCTCTCTTATGATGCTGGGCAGTAGCAGCAAGGGGCAGCTCCCAGGCAGCCACTCAACCACGAGGGTAAACAACGGATACACTTTACGACCATTCTGTACCCAGATCGCCATTCTGTTTTTCTCTTTCAGTACAGTATTCAATAAAATACATGAGATATTCAGTGCTTTATTATAAAATAGACTTTGTGTTAGATGATTCTGCCCAGCTGTAGGCTAATATAGTGTTCTGAGCACATTTAAGGTAGGTTGGGCTTATTAAATGCATTTTTTTTTTTTTTTTTTGTGGTATGCAGGCCTCTCACTGCTGTGGCTTCTCCCGTTGCGGAGCACAGTCTCCGGATGCGCAGGCTCAGCGGCCATGGCTCACGGGCCCAGCCGCTCCGCGGCATGTGGGATCTTCCCGGACCGGGGCACTAACCCGTGTCCCCTGCATCAGCAGGCAGACTCTCAACCACTGCGCCACCAGGGAAGCCCTAAATGCATTTTTGACTTACGACATTTTCAACTTATGATGGGTTTATCAGGACGTAACCCCGTGGTAAGTTGAGGAAGATGTGTATATAAAGAGAAGTTGATTGTGGAGTCTAGGTATGTCCAGAATCTGCAGCATAGGCCGGCAGGCTGGAGATGCAGGGGAGAGCTGCAGTCTGAATGCCAGGCTGTCTGCTGGCAGGTTCCTTCTTGCTGAGAGCTCAGACTTTGTTCTGGTTGTGCCTTCAACTGACTGAACGAAGCCCACCACGCTCTGGAGGGCAATCTGCTTTACTCAGGTCCACTGATTTAAATGTTAACCTCGTCCAAGAGACATCTTCACAGAAGCATCCAGAATACTGGTAGACCAAATATCTGGGGAGCTTGGCCCAGCCAAGTTGACATAAAATGAACTGTCGCAGTCCCTCCCAAGCCTTAACCTTCTTCAGTTTAGGTCATTGCAAACCACAGAACCTGGCCTGCTTAATTCTTCTACACTCCTGGCTTGGTCCTGTAGGCATCCCTGAAGTTACCGACCCCTCACTAGACAACAACACAATTAAGAAGCTCTGTTTTAGTGACTTCCCTGGTGGTCCAGTGGTTAAGACTCCACGCTCCCAGCACAGCAGGCACAGGTTTGGTCCCTGGTCGGGGAACTAAGATCCTGCATGCCACACGGCGGGGCCAAAAAAAAAAAAAAAAAAAAAAAAAAAAAAAAAAAAAAAAAAAAAGAAACTCTGTTATAACTCATTTATGTTAAATTTTTTTCTTTAAAATTGTCTGTAATTATGAAAAGTTACTATTCCAGATAAGGGGTAGTAGTCAAAATAGGTATGTTGTTGAAAAGGAAAAAAAAATGAGATGAGTTTCTTTTAGCTTTGTAATTCTGTAACAAATTCAACAGTAGGCAAGTGTTTGTTTTCCAAATAAGCAATTAGTGGGGTCTCTAGCTGCTGGGGATTCTGGCTTAGGCTATGGGTTGGGTACTCAAAAATCAGAGAAAGGGACCAACAGCTTCTGGGCCTAGGTCATAGCTTCCTGGGACAGCCCAAGGAACCATGATGAGCTGCTGTCGCATCCACGTGGGGGTCATTGATGGTGAGGGGCTGTCCTCCACTGGAGTGGGGCTGTGCAGAGTCCCCAAGGAGGCAGGGTGGCGGGGGCACTGGGGCAGAGTGTCCTCCTCCTAGAAACGGTGTGATTTACATTTGGCATCTGTTTGGACTGAGAGTGGGAATTGCCTTTGTAATTTCTTCTGTCATGCTGCCCTCAGAAAATTAAGCTGTTTACGCGACAGACTATGGAAGGTTAATGGCTCTTGTGGGAAAGGTCAAGTGGTCATTTTGAAGGGAGTTTGTGCTGAATAATCGGAAGGGCAGAAGGAATAAAGCACAAAATCTGACTGCTTCTCTCCGGCTTTTTCCTGTCTTTCCAGAATCCGCAGTTTCTTCTTTGTGGCCAGAACACTCAGGTTCTCACCAGACCTGCTGTTGCTTTTATTATGCCAGTAACAAAAGATAAATATATCAGATCTCTTGTGTTTCGGGAATAACCTGGGCCTTTATAATAATAATAAAAAAAAGTTAACTTAGGTGCTAGTATTTACTGTATCTCTAAAAATGTTTTCAGCTAACAGATGGCCTTCAAGGTGCCTTTTTGTTTTCCTGGATGAAGAAGAAATAAAGACAAATTCTGGGCACTATAAAAACAAGGCCAGGGCTTCCCTGGTGGTGCAGTGGTTAAGTATCTGCCTGCCAATGCCGGAGACACGGGTTCGAGCCCTGGTCCGGAAAGATCCCACATGCCACGGAGCAACTAAGCCCGTGAGCCACAACTACCGAGCCTGAGCTGAGCTCTGGAGCCCACGCGCCACAGCTACTGAGCTTGCGCGCCTAGAGCCCGTGCTCCACAACAAGAAAATCCACCACAATGAGAAGTCCGCGCACCTCAACGAAGAGTAGCCCCTGCTCACCGCAACTCGAGAAAGCCCACATGCAGCAACAAAGACCCAATGCAGACAAAAAAAAAAAACCCACAAATACTAAGTTCTCCAATTTTGATTTATGGAAGTCAGTTTTTCCTTTAGGTTCTAAAAGTCAGTGTAGCAAAGACAGGGTTTTAATTGCGTATTTGCTGCTGCATGTTTAGTTTCTTCTTCCCACCAGGACTAAATTTAAATTTAAGAAAGCACAGGTATCTGTCACTCTGGAAAAAAGATTTTGGGGGAGGCTGAGGCGGGCAGAAGTGTTGCCGTGTGGGTGTCCTCGGGAAGCCTTACCGAGGGGAGGGGCCCCCAGCTCCTGCTGCCAACACGCCTCTCCGAGCTGAGGCTGCGCTGGGCCAGAGGCCCCTGGAGTCCTCAGCTCCAAACAGAGCTGTGTCTGTCACGACAGAGTGGCCTTGTTTTATAGTTGTTTCCTTGGTGCCTGGCTAAGCCTCTCCTATGCTGGCCGCATTCTTTCCTCAGCTCCGTCCTCCGTGCCTGGCTCTCTTCAACATGCCCGTCCTCAGGGAGGCCCTCCCCAGCCCCCTCCCTCCCAGTCCGGCCCCTCCCACTTCGGGCATCTCATGGGGGGCGAGGGGACGAGGCAGTGGCTCCCTGAGAGCCTGACACACCCCCATGCGCCTAGAGCAGCGTCTGGCCCTTGGGGCCCTCAGCAGGGTGCCGAGTCCAGGGGGCTCCGGGCCTGGGCTCTTGCATTCCTCCCCCTTGACCTTCAGGTCTCAGCTTTGATGTGTCCTTCTCTGGGCCACCTCCCCACCTTCCTGTCCCCAGCCTGTCCAGCCCTCCTCAAGCAGAGTGCACAGAGCATGGGGTTCCACCTGTTTTCACCCATGTCCTGCCCTTTTATATTTGTCTGTGGACTTGTCTGTTTCCCCCCAAGACCGAGAGTCCCTTGGGAGCAGCCTGGGTCTGAGAGCGTCCCCTGCAAAGGGTGTGGGGCAGCTGCGTCCTAAATGTTTTGGGGGACTGAGTTAGCAGATGCCACTGCCCCCCGGCAAGCCCAGGCCTCAGCACCCGGCATCTCCCTCTGCCTCTTGGGCAAAGTTTGCTTTACTCGGCCATTCCTTCAAACCCTGGACCTAGGAAACCCTGGACCCATGACCTGAGGAAAGCGTCATACCAAAGTAGTTGATTGTGGAAAAAGAAAAGGAAGCACTATTTTGAGGCTGTATAAATGCAAAATAGATGTCTAGATTCCAGATTTAAGATAAATGAGATTAGGAACTTCTAAGCCTGTGATGTAGGGTCACCCTTTAAAAATGGGAGCATTGGCAGGTCCTAGTTCGGTAAGCAGCGGCGGTTCTCTCTTGGCTACCAGGTACCTTCCTGCACGTGTGCGGTATCCCAGCCGAGCCACATCCTCGTGGCACGGCCCCAAGAGCACAGAGCCTCGGACCCCGGCTGAGAGGCCCAGGCTCACTTGGAGACTGAGTCCTGTTGTGATGGGAGATGCCCCCATGGCATCAACAATCGGGCTCCAGGCTCTAATCCACCCGACAGGAGTGAGTAGCAGGGGACCAGCCCTTGCCAAGGTCAAGGGTTTGGCTACAGCCCTGCAGCCCAGCCTGCGTCCAGACGGAAGCTTCCAAGGTGGGCAGTGGAGGATGCAGAGTGGGAGAGCGCTAGTCCCACCTGAGCACCGGGTGAACGCTGCAGGCAGCTAGGCTCCTGCAGCCTTGGAGGCCTCAGGTGGGACAGAGAGGGACAGGCAGAGTCCCTGGGAGCCGCAGAGCTGGAAGAACGGCACAGCCCTGGGGCAGCTCCCGAGCTGTGCTACCATTTCCAGTAGTCACACAGCAGGCTTCAGCCCCCACAAACTGGAAAGACCTGTGTTCATCCTTTCTTCTCCAGCTCACATCTCTTTTTTTAAAAAATTATTTACTTATTATTCATTTATTTATTATTTTTGGCTGCATTGGGTCTTTGTTGCTGCGTCCCGGCTTTCTCTAGTTGTGGCAAGCAGGGGCTACTTTTCGTTGCAGTGCGCGACCTCCTCATTGCGGTGGCTTCTCTCGTTGTGGAGCATGGGTTCTAGGTGTGTGGGCTTCAGTAGGTGTGGCACGTGGGCTTAGTTGCTCCGTGGCATGTGGGATCTTCCCGGACCAGGGATGGAACCCATGTCTGCTGCACTGGCAGGCAGATTCTTAACCACCGTGCCACCAGGGAAGTGCCCCCAGCTCATATCTTATTACCCATCTTAGTCTGGGTGAGGAGTTATTTATAACAATATTCTCTAACATTTTTGGAGCAGTTTCTGCGTGCCAGGCATCATGTTAGGAACTTCGCGTGCATTATATTGCTCAAGCCTCACAGCAACCCATAAGGGTAGGTACTGGAGTTTCTTTTTGCCCATTTTACAGATTAGGAAACCGAGGCCCAGAGGGCTTAAGCAACCCAAAGTCCCACAGTTAAAAAGAAGTGGAAAGAGGATTTGAAACCCTGAGGTCAGCATGCTTCACTAGCCTTCTCTTTGCTTTTCCACATACATGTTGTTTATTTGTATCATTTTTTTATTTTCCACATATAAGTGGTATCATATGATATTTGTCTTTCTCTGTCTGACTTCCTTCACTTGGTATGATGATCTCTAGGTCCATCCATGTTGCTGCAGATGGCATTGTTTCTTTTTTTATGGCTGAGTAGTACTCCATTTTGTGTTTATGTGTGTACATATATATATGTGTGTGTGTGTGTATATATCACATCTTTTTTATCCATTCATGTCTGTGGACATTTAGGTCACATACACGTTATTTAACGTCTCCCAAATTTGAAGGTTGAGGGGAGGGAGAAGGGTAACTGATGTGACGGGTCTGAAAACATGGTGACAGTCCTGGGTTTCCGTTAACCCTGTCTTCAGAGCAGCATAGAGTCAACTACCTTCTCACTTGATAATCGAATGGCTTTGCTCAGAGAGAACTGGGCTTGGTCACCGTGTGTCCCAAGGGGTCTGCGTGTGGCCTTGGGTGGCCAGGCAGTGGCAGCTGGGCCTCAGCACAGCGTTCACAGGAGGGAAGATGTGAAACCGTCTTGGGAGGCCCTGCTGTGAGCCAAGCCATCCTGGCCCCAGTGAGACGGGGAACAAATAGTTGTCTTCTCCTAAAAGCATCTGGCGCCTGTGAGACCTGGCACCTCTCCTGACCTCCCGCTACGAGGAGATGCGGCAGGGTGCTGGGGAACTAATGGAGTTTTCTTCTCCAGGTGGCAATTAGGGGTTAATTATTAGCAATTAGGGGTTCACCACATGCTCTATGGACCAGCTGTCCTTTCGAGAACACAGGTCACTTGTGTTTCTCTGTGTTAGCGACTGGATCCAGCTGCCCCTGGGGTCCCCCTCTGTGGCGGGGTCCCCACGAGGCTGGCAGCAGGGGGCCATTCTGACCGAGAGTTGCTGACTCACCGTCTCTCCCCCTCTCGTCCAGGCATGGTGGCCACCGCTGGGCTCTGTCAAGCTGACCTCCGTCAGTCATTCTCAGCGTGGCGTCTGGACTGACCCTGGCCGGTGACTCAGCTCTCTTGAGCTGGCAGAACCGGGACAGGGCAGTTTCTCTTGGCACTTCCCAGGCCCCTGGGCTCAGCTCCCCTCGTCCCCTTCTGCTCTTTTCTAGACGCTACTACAAGGAGACCTCTGGCCTGATGCTGGACGTTGGTCCCT